>NW_026853259.1:0-115135 GCF_026571515.1 Ruditapes philippinarum
GTTTTTTCATAATTGATCCATTTTCTATTATTCACATAAATTTATACATGTGAACTTTTTTTGATGATCAAGTGGGAGATTTTTCTTCAAAAACAGGGAGATTTTAGAATTTGATATACACAAAGAAGAATTAGTTCTGAAATCAAAAAGAGGAGGATTTCTTTAAATTCTCAAAATACCCCTTATTTTCATAAAAATCTTTGAAAAAATGGCCTAGAAAGTGAGAGAGTTCACATGTATGTAATATAATTCATAATCATTTGTATCAATGCACATCATATCTTCACAAAACTTAATTTTACATAAATATTTGCACTTAACAACTTTTATGTGATACATTTATGAATATCATCAAAAAGTATCAATGCTGTTAGTGCCTTTAAACAATTTCCTCTTACTGACATTACATCTTAAAATGTCAGATATTATTTATCATTTGAGTTCAAAAAGTCTAGAAACAAAAAATATGAAATTCTAACACACTTAGAAATTTTAAAACCTGCAAAAGATAATAAAAAAAGTATGTCCAGAATTGAATTGAATTTTGATTTTGTGTGTGATTTTTTAAGCCCAATTTGAGTGAAAAGTGTTCCAATGCTTTTTATTTTTGAGTCATTCTGCACAATAAAAATGATGATTCTGGAAAAACGGGGTTTAAATTTTTACGCACAAGTTATTGGTCTAGACCTACATCAAATAGTTCACAATTAAACCTCTGAAAAATATTTCTTGTTTTGTCATGTCAAAAAACCTCAGTTGAGTCCCTTTAATACTGTAGATGTTGTACTTGGTGCCTCCCTTTAATATTGTAGATGTTGTATTTGGTGCCTCCTTTAATACTGTATATGTTGTATTTGGTGCCTCCCTTTAATACTGTAGATGTTGTATTTGGTGCCTCCCTTTAATATTGTAGATGTTGTATTTGGTGCCTCCCTTTAATACTATAGATGTTGTATTTGGTGCCTCCCTTTAAAACTGTAAATGTTGTATTTGGTGCCTCCCTTTGATACTATAGATGTTGTATTTTGGTGCCTCCCTTTGATACTATAGATGTTGTATTTGGTGCCTCCCTTTAATACTATAGATGTTGTATTAGATGCCTCCCTTTAATACTGTAGATGTTGTATTTGGTGCCTCCCTTTAATATTGTAGATGTTGTATTTGGTGCCTCCCTTTAATATTGTAGATGTTGTATTTGGTGCCTCCCTTTAATACTATAGATGTTGTATTAGATGCCTCCCTTTAATACTGTAGATGTTGTATTTGGTGCCTCCCTTTAATATTGTAGATGTTGTATTTGGTGCCTCCCTTTAATATTGTAGATGTTGTATTTGGTGCCTCCCTTTAATACTATAGATGTTGTATTTGGTGCCTCCCTTTAATACTGTAGATGTTGTATTAGGTGCCTCCCTTTAATACTGTAGATGTTGTATTTGGTGCCTCCCTTTAATATTGTAGATGTTGTATTTGATGCCTCCTAAGATTGCTTTTCTGATTAAACTGTTTCCCGCAGATATTACACTGGAATGGTCTTTCTCCAGTATGTATTCTCATGTGTGTTTCCAACTTCCATTTTGTAGCAAAACGTTTGCCACACACAGAACATGTGTGTACAGTTAAATTCTTTATTTGTGCTTCAGCTGAAGATACAAGAAAACTTTATTTTATTAAATGATTAAATGAATATAGAAATAATTAGGTAGAATAATGTTCTTACAGGGTTGGCACTCATACAATACAAAAGCCACTGTTGGACTGGGGACATTACACTCGACATTTTTTTACTTTTTCTATAAGCAAGCAAATAAACGTTTTCAACAAATCTTTAAAAGGAAAAAAAGTCAAGCTGATATTGTACATAAAAACTATTCCATAATTGAGCAAGTAAACAAAAAAAAACATATGAGCCGTGCCATGACAAAACCAACATAATGGGTTTGCAACCAGCATGGATCCAGACCAGCCTGCGCATCCATGCAGTCTGATCAGGACCCATGCTGTTCGCTATCAGTTTCTCTACTTGTTATAGAGTTTGTAAGCGAACAGCATGGATCCTGATCAGACTGCGCGGATGCACAGGCTGGTCTGGATCCATGCTGGTCGCAAACCCATTATGTTGGTTTTGTCATGACGAGGCTCAAATCTCTAACAACAGTTTCAATCCATAAGATTTACAATTTATGAAGTCATGAAAATCACTGCTTTGATCTACAACTAAACCTTAAAATACATAACCCACCTGGCTTGTCTGTCCACCTGACCAGAATTTCCTGGATAACCCACCTAATGTGGTAATGTCTGGATTCAGCCTGACATTATTATAATATAACAAACACAATACTTTCTTTTTATTTCAACATAGTTTTATTTCATTATTTGTTGATTACACAAAACTATTTACATTAATATTACAATTAGAATATAAATCAAAGATATAGTCTACTTTGTAAAGATATAACCCTGTCACATGTAAAATTTTACATTTTTTTAAATCATACTACAAGTATAGTTTTTTTGGGTTATGTTTTGGTTGGGTTTTACTTCCCACCAACATAGTACAGGTCACAAGGCGACTTTCCAGCTTTACTGGCACAGGAAGGCATGAATAGGTACTTGAGTTAAGAACCACCGATTTTCCGTAAGCTTGCTGGATAGCTTCCTCACATGAAAGAATCCAAATTCCCTGTCGGGATTCGAATCCAGTGATGAGGGGCAATTAGTTGAAGTAAACAACCTTAACCACTCGGCCTCAGACAAGTACATGAAGTATAATATAAAAAAATCATTTAAACATGCATTGAAAACCATCATGCTGGCAAATTCCTGTTTACTGAAAACAATTATAAACACAGTTGCATAAAAATTAACAAAGTACATTGTACAGGAATACATCAATCAAATCAAAGACCAGTATAACAATGTCTATTTACAGAATTTCTGGCATAAATTAGTATCATTTTTACATTATAAGTCCAAAAATTTAATGCTCAGTCATTAACTTTATTATATATACAATTTAAAACATAATTAAAGTTTAATCATTTCAAACTTTTCATCTTGCACAAATGATCCTTCACATATTCAAAAGCTTCATCTGTAATAACCCTTGTTAATTACACTAGCTGTCAGATTTACTACATCTGTAATTACCCTTGTTATTTACACTAGCTGTCAGATTTACTACAACTGCAATAACCCTTGTTATTTACACTAGCTGTCAGATTTACTACATCTGTAATAACCCTTGTTATTTACACTAGCTGTCAGATTTACTACATCTGTAATAACCCTTGTTATTTACACTAGCTGTCAGATTTACTACATCTGCAATAACCCTTGTTATTTACACTAGCTGTCAGATTTACTACATCTGCAATAACCCTTGTTATTTACACTAGCTGTCAGATTTACTACATCTGTAATAATCCTTGTTATTTACACTAGCTGTCAGATTTACTACATCTGTAATAACCAAGGTTAATAACATAAGCTGTCAGATTTACTACATCAGTAATAACCCTTGTTAATTACACTAGCTGTCAGATTTACTACATCAGTAATAACCCTGGTTATTTACACTAGCTGTCAGATTTACTACATCTGTAATAACCCTTGTTAATTACACTAGCTGTCAGATTTACTACATCTGTAATTGCCCTTGTTATTTACACTAGCTGTCAGATTTACTACATCTGTAATTGCCCTTGTTATTTACAATAGCTGTCAGATTTATTACATCTGTAATAACCCTGGTTATTTACACTAGCTGTCAGATTTATTACATCTGTAAATAACCTCATTATTTGTTCTAGCTGTAGATTTCATAGAGTAAGGTATGTATTTCAGTTTCCTTTAGTTTTTGACTGAACCCGATACATAAATTTGAAGGGTTTTCTCTCAGTATAAATTCTCACTGTATTTTAGAGAAAATCCGTTACCGAAAGGTTTTTGCAGAATTTGGAGAGTATTTAAAAGGGATGGGCACATGAACTTTTTTGTTTGCCGCAGTTTCAGTGGGGTTTTTTCCAAAGTCAAAAAAAAATAAATAATATAAAAATTCCTTAAATATGTCACATTTTTTTTAATAATAGATATAAATGGGGTAGAAAAAATTCTTTTAAAATTGTTAAAAGTGAAAATGCAACTGTAAGACGTTTATCATATTCTCTGCCGCTTTTACAACTCTCTAAACATAGTATTGCACAGTGGTGCATATATTTTGATGTAACATCATTAGCATTATACAAACATAGCATAAAAACAACCTAAATGTTAGCGTCATAAAGAAAAGAAAAAGTGATTCATTTGTACTGTACACAATTTTATTTTGGATATGTAATAAATAGAATATTATATTCCTGTGGCTGCATTACTAAATTTATTTAACACGTTGACTAAAATGATATTATGCTTGCCAGATGCTCGCATAAAAAAGTTTTATTCATTTTATTCAATACTCGGAAAAAATGGATGGCACAGTCATATAGCTTTGTACTGATTAGTAGGTGTGTAAATTGAGAAGCCATTGGAACAGGTTGAACTTAAGAATTATCAAACTTGCCATTTAAGGTTAACATTGTATGGACAGACAGACAGACAGTTCAATTTAACTATATGCCATGGGGCAGAAAAACAACAACATTTTATTTATAAACACTAGCATCAGCAATGACAGATCAAATTGCTAGCCATATATTTTCAACTTAAAATGTCGATGCCTTGGTGCGAAAGGGTTGTAACTCACAATTTCACCGAAAATGGTTTTATGGTGTTTTTCAATGTAGGAGCAATATACACACATGTTGTAAAAATATTAAACTTGAAAGCTAAAATTAAACTACCAAAAAAGTATATTTGTCCAAAGGTTGTAACTCAAACAGACATAGTTTGTTGGTGCGAAACGGTTGTAACTTAAGTTACAACCGTTTCGCACCAACATTTTGATAATATTTTGAATAAATCCTAGTGCAAAATAGTTGTATCTCAATATCTTATATCATATTCTGTGAAATATTTAGTGGATTATTTCATTCAAACTAATTGACAAGTTTATAAAACAGTCTCAGCTTCTGATTCCTTGTTATTTACATAATTGTTAAGCTTTCATTCAGACATAATACAAGAATTTGAATAACTTACACATATTTCAAACATAAATCAATTCCAATGCTTGTAAAAGAAACAATATCATAGTACATTGCTATATTTGACTAACAGTACTATAATTGTGATTTTTTCTCAACATAAAAATTGTTATTGGTATAATGTTGCATTGTTTGCAAAATAGCAAGAAAAAGTAATGGACCTATTTTGGTTTTACGAAAATGAAATTACTGTAACTCGAAATAAATTTATTATAAACAATTGTCATACAATATTTTATGATTGTATCATAGTTTGGAGACTTTTGAAAACATGTCAGAGTTAAATTGCATACCAATACATGCACAGTGCTTTAACTCACTGTCCGTCTGGAGCTTGCTTCTTAACTGGTTCATTTTTTCTGGTTTCTACATATTGTGATGACAGGGATAAGAGAAAGGGAAGGAGATAACAGTAGAAAAGTCATATTCAGATGCTTAAACATTTAGTACATTTTTCTTGGATGACTGGGAATGTGTTTTCACTTTTGCCTAAGATACAAAAGAGAAAGAACATCAAAACAATCGGCAATCTGATTTATACTCTCATACAAATCCGACAGCCTTGTGTTTCGATGCTTTTTTAATTACTAAATGTTAAAATAACTAAAAGAAATTATACAATTATTACTCAATTCTTATTTGGTTTTAAACTTACATGAATTACTTTTATCACTTACATGTATTACTATTGGAATATTTTCATGTCTTGTCAAAGACAAATTGTATAAATATTGTACTAAAATTTATTTACGTTACAAGACAATGTCTAAATAGATATGTGAACAAATTTTTCTTTGACAACATATTGTAAACAGTAAGTTTAGAGACATATACATATGTATAGACAAAAGTATTACAATATAACAAAGGTGTTTATGTGTACAATGTAGATAATAGAATTAATATAAACCTACTTGTAGATAAAAGATGTTAAAACTAAAATTCTTAAAAAAATTATTAAAGGATTTCTCAGTATCAATAGAAAAATTTAAACCTAACATTATATCCCTAAAGCAAAGATTAAAAATGTAACATGCTTGTTTGCATGCCTGTTTGATTGAGCTTTTCAAGGATAGCAGTAGTAAATGCAATCAACTGTCAACTCTTCTGGCACAAATTTAAGCAAAACTCAACTAAACATGTTCATGGTGTTAAAATTGTGAAATCACAAATATCTGCTGATGGGACAAAAGAAAAAGACTTAAAGACTTTCCATTAAACTGCAAGCCAACAGTATGATGTATGGTTGAATTACACAGATAAACAGGCTACATATAGGTCTAGCTTAATACAAGTTACATAGGTCTATTATTTAAGAAATAATATATCACAAACTGTGATTTTATCGCTCAATAAAATCACTGTTTGGAGTCGGATGTGTGGAATTATGAGGGCGTAGCCCGAGTGATATAATGATGCACATTCAACAAACAGTGATTTTATCAAGTGATTCCAAGCGCTTTGGATATATTATTTTGATTCTAACACGACATCAACAAATAAAAATTTAATGCTGCCGTACCTTATATTTATCTAAATTGCGCCTGATTTGTTTTCGTACTCATTTTCAACATGTCACATTTTTAGTGGTTACTTTGCGTGTATAATGACTATGTCACATGTCTTAATATAGAATGTCAAACAGTGATTTTATTGCATAATAACGCACACTTTCGGTTCTTCTATGTTCAATAGGGAAAAATGCGGGTCATGTTAAAATATTAAGTAAAATATGTTATTGACCCTTTGTTTTCTGTTAGATAAAAGTAAATTATCAGATATATTCCATCTGCTTTTTAAAATCATTCATAAAGATATTAATCACTTCCTCAGCTGTATGTGCGTTTGTGTGCACACTTGTGAATTTTATTGGGGTCACAGGGGATTGCATTTTGTAATTTTTATTATTTGCAGGCCTTATTTTTTTTCTCATTTAATTACTGACTGATTCAGGCTGGACTGATTTATATAATTATAAACAATGAAATTTGGGACTGTAAAGAGTTGTAAGAATAGCATGAGCTTAGAAGCTTAGAACATCTATAATATTTATCATCTTTCTCATACTTTTGGCTTAATAGTAAAGAAGATCCAGGACCTGGATAATGCTTAAATATATAGAATTTGTACACAAAAGCACATCCTAGGAATTATCTAAGTTTTCAAATTAAGAAAAGCCTATGTATAGAATAGATGGAAAATAAAATGAGAGTATTCTTATTTTCAAAAGGCTTATATTAACAAAAATAATGTGTTTTAGATGGTTTTGTCATTATGTAAGTTAACATTTTGAATTGCGAAAATTTACCTTTGATTCTTGCAAAAACATACATGTTAATGCATATTTGGTACTTATGATGGGTTTGACAAGCTGAACTGTGTGTCACATAGAAAAAATATTATATACATGTATAAAGTGAATTTCTTTAAAAAAAATCATTTGACTGAAATTATATTTTAAAAACATAAAATTTGAAGGGTTTTTTTACTGAAATATCCAGGCAATATGTTAAATTAGTTCAGACTTAACACAACTAAGCTTGGATCTGTCCATTTGACCCATTACATTTATCAGAATTTAAAGCAAAAATTTAGTTACAACCCTTTCGCACCAAATCATTTTTTGAAATTTTTGATTTTTTTGGTGCGAAAGGGTTGTAACTGAAACTTTATCAATTATCTCTTTATGCTGACAAAATAAAATAACCTATCCAATCAATTATATATCAGTAATTGAATTAAAGCCAAAAACCAAAATGAAAGAAGTATTTATTAGAATGTAAAAGAATAAATAAGTTTTTTGTCTCTCCTGAATAATTTCAAAATATTGAGTTACAACCCTTTCGCACCAAGGCATCGATGTGTTGTAACCACACAAATGCCCCTGCATGCAGCCAAAATTTCAAATGTAATAATAATATAAAGTTCCAAATTTGTTTGCACAAACCATTTTTTTCATTGTAAGTTCAAAGCCCTTAAACTATTTAATGTTACTACAAACCATTTTTATACAAAGTTCAAGGCCCTGAAACTATTCAGTGTAAACCTTTTGCAAATAGCATATTTGTAGCCGAGATAATGATTAGAAACTGAGACTTTTTAAACCTTTTCAGAGTTCAAGAGGGATAACTGTCAAAAGACATCTGACCAAAACCAAATTAGAACTTGACTTGCATTTTCTGGAAAAATATGCAATGTTCACCTCGGACACACATCCTACAAAAGTTGGAGCAGAAACTAAAAATTTCTTATTTTTTCTATGTTCAAGAAGGATAACTCTGTCAATAATCATCGGACCAAAACCAAAGTTGAACTAAACTTGTAAATTCTGGTGAAATACTGTACAATGCAATGTCAATCTTATTCACACATTGCTACAAAGGTATAAGGGTGCGAAAACACAAAATTTCAAATCTTTCCCAACATTCAAGAGGGATAACTTTGTCCAAAATAATTTAACCATGACCAAGTTCAAACTTGACCTTCTTATTTTCTTCTTTTTTTTTCAAAGTTCAAGAGAGATAACTCTGGCAAAAATCATTGACCCATGACCAAATTCAAACTTAACCTGAGCATTCCTTTAACATAATATTATCCATATGGCAAATTTGAGTTGAATGTGTACAACTGTTGGGAAGATAATAAACGGAAATTGAAAAAAATTTTCAAGGGGCATAACTCTGTCAAAAGTCATAGAACATGACCAAATTCAAGCTTGACTTCCATATTCCTATGATGTATCCATATGCTAGATGTGAGTTGAATTTGTGCGATTGTTGCCAAGATAAGAAGCAGAAACTGATGAAAAAAAAATAACATATAAATGTGGAATATAAAATAACATATGTTACAAACAAATTATTGTAAAATATTATTTATTTCAACTATATGAACACACAATACATATTTGAAAAAATACGAGGGTCACTCATGATGAAAGTTAAGATATATTTGAGAATACCAGTCCTGATAACATATTACATTGTTCATTTGATTATATAAATAAAATAATAATGTAATTTGGTACGCTACATTTGTTTATTCTACAGATAATTAAAATGCTACATTGGCTGGCACGAGGGTAACTGTATATGGCGGCAACAATTAAGGCTCTCCCAAGTTTCCTTGAAAAAGTTACAAAAAAGAGTTTGATATTCCCATCTGTGGTGACAGCCAGCGTTTGATTTTTTTTCTTAAATATTACAAACAGATCATATTTCTGAAAGAAAATTTCAATTTTGCACCATCTTTAAATTTCACAAAAGCAAAAGAATTTACAACACTAATAACAGAAATGATGTCAACCCAAGCATGCAATTCATTCATAAAAGTCACACAATAACAATTTCGTAGCTTAGTAATACACAAGGGGTGTAAGATGGATTGTTCTTGCAGAAGAGAAAACAGTAGAAAATCCTGTCTGGTAATTGCAACAGTCCTCTTTCCACCACCCTTCCATACACCAAACACAGACTTTTACTACCAAAAGTTCTCCGATTTGATCATTTTAATTCAAACAACCAGCTAAAAATTATGTACACAAAATAATTATATATTGTAGAAAAACTATTGTTGAAAATGAATCACATGATGTGATTTCCAGTTACTTTTCTGATTAAATTGTTTGCCACATATTTCACATTTGAACGGTTTATCTCCAGTGTGAATTCTCATGTGTATATTTAAAGCAGACGGCTTCATGAAGACTTTGCCACATATATTACACGTCTTGTTCCTATTTCTGGCGTAATTCTTGGAAACTTCATCCCCGTCAACTTGATAGTTGCCATGGTAACTCTGTTGTAGATGTTGGTCAGAGTACGAACCTGAAACAAAATATCAGATTTGTGTCAAAAAATGTTAAACATAAAAATACAAATAAATAGTTTTGTGTAGAAATAAACAACACGAAAGTGTGGCGTTGGTGATCGCCGGATTCCAGTTGGACTCTTGTGATAACCATGATTACATAAGATGGCTGTTTGGTCGTGTTGACAACGGTTGCTAATGGTAACAATCCAAAAAGTAGTTCAAATATTACAAAATAACTGTTCATAATGATAATATAATGTAACTTTGGTCTGTTTAAGAGAGCTGTTACAGAAATTAAATTCTGTCTTTAGGGGATATTTATTATTCTTGTTAAAATGAAATGGAGTGTAAAATTACACTCCATTCCGAGTGTAAAATTACACTCCATTCCCCTCCATTTCATATGCAATGTGACAAAGTAATAAATATTACTTTGTCACATTGCATATGAAATGGAGGGGAATTTATTATATTGTATTATGAAATGAAGGGGAATTTATTATGCTGTATTTTGAAATGGGTGTGTAATATAACATTGTTATATGAAATGGAACAATCAAGATCAAAACACTACAGTATATATGATAATCAATTTATTTAAATGAATCTATACATGAAAAACAAACTACATGTAATAATAGCAATATCAATACAAAACAAAATGATTTTTAGGTTGAGACAAAATTAAGGAGATAAACAAAACATTTATAGATTAAAGCAGGCCTTCAGATTCAGAAAATTTTAAAAATTTATCTTAAAGTAAAATATTGTGAGGTGAACAAATTAAGTAATTAATGTATTGCAATTGGCACTTACCCTTGCAGAAATTACTGGTAATTTACCAGGATTTTACTAGGATTTTATTGGGAAATCCCAGGAATATTTACAGGGATAATTCCTAGGAAATGCAAGGAAATCTGAGGAATTTCCAGTTACTGGCTGGCGGTAATTGGAACGACTGAAAACTACTGGTAATAACTAGAAAAAAATGTGAAACCAGGAATGCCTTAGATCGACTTGTACTGGAAAATCCTAATTACTGAGAATGACCTGCCCACGGTATTTGGAACATTTTTCTAGTCAATCCCAGGCATTTCAAAGACCTATGATAATACCAGTAACTCCTGGTATTTTTATAATCTTAGGAATGACTGAGAATTACCTGCCCACGGTATTTGGAACATTTTTTCTAGTAATTCCCTGGCATTTCAAAGAACTTGGATATCCCAGACGTTCCTGGTATTTCCAAGATCTAGGAATAGCCTAGGATTGCATTGTACTGGAAATTCCTAGCAACTGGGTATGACTGGACCACAGCTGAATTACTGTTACTAGGGCCACCAAAGGATCATTACGATTAAAATCAAATACCGATAATCAGTTTTGTAGAAGATATCATTACAAGAAATTGCTGACAATACAAGATGCCATTGGACACAGGGCAATCACATTACTTCACATAAGCACATTGTACTGATGTGAACTAAAATGTGCACTTTTAAATCCAGTTAAATGACAAGCAGTTCAACATCAGTCATAAGCAAACTATTAAATTTAATAAAAAGCATGATTGCATATGAAACAAAGTATTTTCCTTACAGTTTAATTGTTTTTGTATTGTTTAGACACACTTCTTTAGATATATCATTGTAGTTACTGGAATGCAATGAGCTTTGGCAATAACACTTGACTTAAGATTCCTTTTTTTAAAACAGTGTAACATGAGACACCTCTTTGAATTTAGCACTAAAAGTTAAAACATTATTATATAATACTTGACTAGGTCTCTCCTAGATTTTAATTTGCTTTCATCATTTTCTTAACTGATTGAATGCGGGACATCACTTAAACAGTCTAAGAAACGTCACTTAAACAGTACAAAACATGACGCAAGAAACCTCCAGTATTACATGCAACTCCTACATTTTCTATTGCTGTCTTCTGAAATGAGTAAATCCTTGCTGTAAGATCCAATTTTTGCCAGTTTAATAATTTTCTTGTCATCAAATTTTTCATACTGAGAATCTCAGAAATCCACTGAATTGATGATCACTGGTAATCAAATGAAATGTTGATCTTTGGTAATCCAACGACTTCTTTGCATTTTCACAGATATATATATATATATATATATATACAACAGATAGAAAGCTCTAAAAATAGATAATAGTCAGATTCAGACCCACAATCCTTTGCAGGCTTCGGTGATAATTGGGTTTTCTCGTTAGTCTCCCATTTTCGCACTCTCGTTAAACTTGGACGATATCCATGAATTATTGTTTACATACCCCAACATAGATTTTCATCAGAGAAATATTTGTATAGAAAAGTGTGTATAGTACCTTTTACAATAAATAACTATTGCTTCTTATTTAAGCAAAAAAATGTTTCATCTTCCTCCGGGAATTCAATATGACGGTGTTTTGGCTATTTTTACCCAGGATGCATCAAATCTTTGAAAATCCCGCAACATATGATAACTTATAAGAACACAATTTTGCCAATACTGAATTTAACTGTGTGACATCACAGTTTTTTCTCCATGTGTATTTAGCTCCATGGCATTTTGTACAACTTGACCTCTTTCAATTAACTGAAGAATTTATGACAGTTTCTATATCAAAATTTTTTGACCCGTTTTATAGATTTAAGCTCTCACTCTCCTCAGCTTTGAACATCATCCACAAGTTAGTTGAACTCCTCCCTTTGTGGCCTTGTGGTACCAATTCTTAACTGAAATCAAACAAATACATTTCTCTACATATGGAAATATACCAAGATATTTGAATACGAAATAAATACAAATCACTTGGCAGGACGTGAAGTGGATGCACACTTGGTTCAAGCGAGTAAAATCATTGCAAACTTGACAAAATGGTTTCTGTGTCTTAAATATTTACAAAACTCTCACATATTTTTTCAGGTAAGTGGGTTTGTATGTTATTTGATTTTTTTTAAAATGGCCATTCATGAAGGAAGTGTTTATGACACACTCTGTTCTGGGCCTCAGATTTGTAGCTTTTGGTTATACAAAGCTATTGAAGTTATAAACTGGTCATGTACATATTTTGAAATTTGATAAGTGAAAATCCAGGGCGGTTTTTATGCTCATTTATTCACATGTGTAAGTTTTGAAGTTCACCAAAAAAGGCAAACTAATGAAAATATACTGTGTATTTTTTTTATTATTATTTACTATCATTGTTATTCCTGTAATTTAGTGATGTTGACCATTATTTCTGTAAAGTTGGTTGATTCTAACTCAAGCACTCAAGGAACAAATAACACAACATTATGAAACAGTTTTTACGAAGTCAAGGGAAATAACTCTACAAATACGGGATAAATCCACAAGCGGAACCCAAGGTGCACAACTACATATGCTGACCGACCTTCCCGTAAGGTTTAATGACTCTATGTCAAATCCTTTATGATTTACATGCGACAAGTTGAAAATTGCAAAAATTTTCTTATTCAAGGTCAATAACTCTAAAAAATAAAATAAATCCACAAGAAAATATCCAGTGCACAACTTCACATGCTGATCAACATTCCTGCAAAGTTTCATGACTCTATGTCAAACCCATTTTGAGTTACATGCGACACAAGTTGAAAATTGCAAAATTTTACTAAGTCAAGGGCAATAACTCTAAAAATACTATATAAATCCAGACAAAAATACCCAGGTGCACAACTACACATGCTGATCAACATTCCTGTAAAGTTTCATGACTCTAGGTCAAATACTTTGAGTTTAACATCCGACACAAAAGAGAACGGACGGACAAGGGTAAATCTAAATGCCCGTCACTAAAGTGGGGCAACAAAAATATCTTGTTCAAGCGTGTTCAACCACTTCACGTCCTGCCCCCTAATACAATAACAGATTACAGTCATCAAATTTAGCACTGGCCTGGTGGCCCATGACCAGTGTAAATTTTAAGAGAATTTAGTTAAATATATAGTAGAATAAATTCAAAACGATTCAAAAATCTTAAATTCGATGACTGAGATTAAGGCAATGTATTCAGGTTAGTGCTTAAAGTATGACACTGTTTGTGCTATTTTTGTTCTTTGCAAATCATCATGTGGGATTTATTTTAATGGACCAGTATTCAGATTCTCTAGTATAGGCTTAGGCAGTGTCAAAGACAAACCATTTTAGCCAGGCTGTCACCTGGACCACTGACCGATAAATTTTGGTGGCCTAGACAACTTTTTAGTGGTCCAATAATTCCTATACATGCACAGAAATCTAGAGATTAAATCACACATACAAAACAAAAACAAACAGAAAACATGATTTCTGTTTCAAATAAATTTTTTGAGGTATCTTATTGTGATTTAAAAATACAGTCAGTAATGTGTTATTTTAAAATACAGACATGATGTAGGCTTATTGAACATCATCTTTTCTTGTTGATCTTGTTTATCATATTCTAATATAACTACATAATTTCATAGATTAATGGTGATATAAAAATATTGTTTCTGCATACTAGGGTATTGAACTGTCTGGGGGGGGGGGGGGAACTTGCTACCATGCATTTTTCAAAACAATATTTTAAACTTTTAGAGGGCATAAGCAAATAATTTCCTGCAGGGAAGCACAACCATCTTCAACGATGGTTTGTTTTTTATTCATTATTATTATATCTTTCCTGTTCAACAAAGAAATAAATAAAAACAGGTCGCGAAAATATGTGACAAATGTCCGTTTACGCATTTTTTCCAGTAAGGTTTAAGTATCTTAATTGTAACTAGGAATAAGCTGGAAATACAATTATTATTTCTATTGTTACAGTCGGCAAATTGTTTCAAAATAATGCTTTTAGAAGTGAAGAAAGGTCATTAAAATAATCTCTAGACTCTTCATTTTTTCTAGGGGTCATAAACACGCCGGCTCTGTTTGGGAAAAAATCAGTGCATTTATGATAATACTCACAGTGAATTTCACCGATTGCAGCTTTGAAGGTCTTCTTCTGATAATTTGCTTGAGCAATTTCACCTTCCTCGTTGAATGTCTTTATTGGGGAGACGATATCAGTTCACTGTTGATATGAGACGAAGTGTCTGCCGTCTTTGAATATTGCGCGCACAATAAACCTGTGTTCTACGTAATAATCCTGTGTACTACGTCAGTAACATGTGCTTGATTCGCATAATTTCGTGTAGTTCCGTTGTTTTTGCCGTCAATACAATGACTGAATAATTTCAATTATATCGTTGAATTTTATTTCACAAATCTATTATTTTAAGCCCAACAAGCGCTTGAATTTCATACAAAGCTACAGTAGTTTCCAAAACAATTGTGTTGCTACGTATCCAATACGTCATGAAATTATGCTCGTCTTGGTTAGCGTATTATATACGGATATTGCTCGAGTATAAACGTAAAGATTCGCTGGTTAAGTTATCATCGTTAATTTCCGTCAGCATAAATATGACCTGCCACATAAATTATAGGCCTACTTTAATTTGATGCGGGGATTCAGGTTTTGACTCGTAAAAACTTGAAAATGCACAAATTTGACACGTGAAAAAATCTGCACAAGAGTCAATTTGCCACATGGGATTTTCAACTATGCAATAATAATCACCTTAAATCCACCCCTAATTAGATCTACATATGTTCAAATCACACTCCTGGCAGTGTAAGCCGTGTATAAAGTGGTTTATACACACAGCCTGTGCACTGAAGCATGACATCAGTGGATGCAATTTGACAGCGCTAAAAATAGCTCTACACAACTGATAAAAATTACATACTTCAGATGTCAATTATTGATTGTTTTTTTTTAAGGTTTATAATACGTCTTTGATTTACTTGGATTGCCTGTACATTTGTTATTTCTTTTTGGATTATATATTCCTACTATCTATTAATTAAATGGCCTATGATAAAATTGTCATAAATTAAGGTCAATTGATTATTAAATTTCAATTAAATGATAATAATAATAGTAATCCTAGAAAAATATTATTAAATAGATCTAGGTCAGTATGTTGTTTTATATAAAAAAAAGAAAGAAAACATTTTTATTTTCAATTTTATTGTCTTCCTTCTTTATTTACTTGCATGTTTACTTTCAACAAAGAGAATTCCTAGTCTTTAGGAATTTTTGTAAGATTCAAGGAATTTAGCACAGATGTTAAGGATTTTGTTCTACAAGATAAATTCTAAGTAATTCCTAAAGACTAGGAATTTTGCAAAATCTTAAGTCTTAGAAATCTCAGAAAATAAATTACAATTCCTAGTATAACTTAGAAATTGATGAGTTGTTTAAAAATTATTAGAAATGCCTAGTTCTCAGTAACTGGTATTTCCTAGGCCATACTAGAATAGCCAAGACTGGTTTTAACATTCTGGAATTTTCTAGGATAATAACTGGGAAATACTGGGACTTTTTAAATGCCAGTATATATTTCTGCAAGGGTATGATTCAAGAAAATTTCCAAAAAGTGGTCAACATATGCAAAAACAGCCCTTACTGCATTAGTAACGCATTTGAAATATGGTGATAAAATACTGCAAAATCAGTCTGAAACGGCACATGTAAAATTATACTTTTTTGGCTCATCTTGAGGCGTGCAGCTTTAATTTACCTATACCAATTACTTATTCTCAACATATAACTTATCTTAATGTTGACATATCAACAAGTGATAACTTTCATTTTTTTACCTTACCATAAAAGGTCAAATTCAAGGTCATAACTTTCATTTTTTTTTACATTACTACTATTAAAAGGATCAAATTCAAGGTCATAACTTTTATTTTTTACCTTACTACATGTACTATTATAAGGGTCAAATTCAAGGTCATAACTTTCATTTTTTACCTTACTACTACTTAAAGGGTCAAATTCAAGGTCATAACTTTCATTTTTTACCTAAGTACTACTATTAAAAGGATAAATCTAACACTTATTTTGACTTATCAGCCAAATGCACCTTAGCAATTATTTTGACTTATCAGCCAAATGCACCTTAGCAATTATTTTGACTTATTAGCCAAATGCAGCTTAACACTTATTTTGACTTATTAGCAAAATACATCAAACACTTATTTTGACTTATCAGCTAAATGCACTTAAACACTTATTTCGACTTATCAGCCAAATGCACCTTAACACTTATTTTGAATTATCAGCCAAATGCATCTAATACTTATCAGCCAAATGCATCTTAACACTTATTTTGACATATCAGCCAAAAGCACCTTACCACTTATTTTGACTTATTAGCCAAATGCACCTTAACACTTATTTTGACTAATATCAGCCAAATACACCTAACACTTATTTTGACTTATCAGCCAAATACATTAAACACTAATTTTAACCTATCATCCTAATTCACCTTTACAATTAGATGGCTTATCAGCCAAATGCACTTAAACACTTATTTTGACTTATCAGCCAAATTTACATGAACAATTATTTTGACTTATCAGCCAAATGCATTTAACACTTATTTTGACTTATCAGCCAAATGCATTTAACAAATATTTTGACTTATCAGCCAAATGCATCTAACACTTATTTTGACTTATCAGCCAAATGCACCTTAGCAATTATTTTGACTTATCAGCCAAATGCACCTTTGCAATTATTTTGACTTATTAGCAAGATGCAGCTTAACACTTATTTTGACTTATTAGCAAAATACATCAAACACTTATTTTGACTTATCAGCTAAATGCACTTAAACACTTATTTCGACTTATCAGCCAAATGCACCTTAACACTTATTTTGAATTATCAGCCAAATGCATCTAATACTTATCAGCCAAATGCACCTTAACACTTATTTTGACTTATTAGCCAAATGCACCTTAACACTTATTTTGACTAATATCAGCCATATACACCTAACACTTATTTTGACTTATCAGCCAAATACATTAATTTTGACCTATCATCCTAATTCACCTTAACAATTAGTTGGCTTATCAGCCAAATGCACTTAAACACTTATTTTGACTTATCAGCCAAATGTACCTGAACAATTATTTTGACTTATCAGCCAAATGCATTTAACACTTATTTTGACTTATCAGCCAAATGCATTTAACAAATATTTTGACTTATCAGCCAAATGCATCTAACACTTATTTTGACTTATCAGCCAAATGCACCTTAAAAAATATTTTGACTTATCAGCCAAATGCACCTTAACACCTATTTATTTAATGACTTATTAGCCAAATGCACCTAAATACTTATTTTGACATATCAGCCAAATGCACCTTAACACCTATTTATTTAATGACATATCAGTCAAATGCACCTAAATACTTATTTTGACATATCAGCCAAATGCACCTTAACACATGTTTTGACTTATCAGCCAAATAAACTTTAACACAATTGTTTTGATATATCAGTCAAATGCACCTTAACACCTATTTATTTAATGACATATCAGTCAAATGTACAATTGCATGTCTCTTCCAGCTACTTTTCTGGTTGAACTTCCTGCCACATATATCACATCTATATGGTGTCTCTCCAGTATGGATCCTCATATGTATATTAAGTGAACAAACACTTTCAAATGCCTTACTACAAATTGTACATACATGTACTTTCATTTTAGTACTCGGATTACTCCTTATATTTTCTGGAAGTACATGAAGAAAATTCCTGCCTTGTTGAGGTGTCTGTGGGAACGTACCTGGAATGTACAGATGTAGAAAATTTTAATATAGCTTCTGACTAGACTACTTTGAGTAATTTCACTGAAATTCTTTTAATTTTGTTCTGGCTATGTTTGATTGATCAAATATTACATATATCGTGTTTAGCTAGTGTCAATTATGCCAACATGTCATAGCTATACAGAGAATTCCATGTAGCAGTGATTTTTTCTCACTTAACTGGGAAGAGGCCTAAGCCACTTGACTTTGGGAAAAATTATCCCTAAAATTGCTAATTTGGGAAGTAAAAAAGCAGGACTGGTTTAAGTTCACAATTTTGAGAAAACTGTACCTGATAAAGCTGAGGGTGACATTCTAAATCTACATTTATTAGGCATGCACTTTATCAACAGAAATCAGTTTAATTTTAAAACTTTTACCTAATCATTTGGGTCAGTCTATCATAACAGAACAAAGTTATATCAAAACAGAACAAGGTTATATCCATCTGAAAGAATTTTATTTGAGATACATGTATATATACAAAATGCTATAAAATATTTCCAATTAATACATTTGTTACTATAATTATATAGTAACAAAATTGCCTACTGATTTCAACTGATTATGAGTGTCACGTGACCTATTATGAGTTTGCGTCCCGGGGCCGAGAACTAAATATCAGCCCGCAGAACATATGCACGTGCACAAACTGAAACAATGACGTCATATTTTACGTCATCAAACAGTTAACTGTTAAAGTGAAAGTAGGTTATCAGCATGAATGGCTTTATTTTATTACGAGAGCTTAAGCGTAATTCGTACAAACACATTTTTGTTACTATTAAAATTTGAAGAAATAATACAACATATTCATTCCGAAAAAATGAAAATAAAACTTGCTTCTAGATTCTACTGCTTTGAACATACAAACAGTAAACATCTCTGTCCAGAACAGTAGAAGTGTAGACAAGAATTCCAACGCAAGAACTTCAAAGTATTTGTTTTAAATGCTACAATGAGATCTACCAAGTGTATTAAAGACATTAATACACGGCAGAGGAGGGCCGGAAGGTGATAATCTGCCCTGAAATGAAGAATGCCCTCGGGTTGAAGCCATCGGGGCCATTATTCATTTTGCGGGCCAATTATCACCTTCCAGCCCTACTCTGCCGTGTATTAATCTCTTATTCCATCATGTCAAACACCCTAAGAATGCCTGACAATTATAAAATTCATCCTATCATTACAACGCTACAGAACATATAACAGCTTTTTAACAAATTAGAACAAAAAAACATAATAATGTGTCAAAAAGACTTAGATGCCCGCACTATATTTGTGAAATATCTCAGGTTAACTCCTATCAAAATTATAAGAACTTCACCTGTTTACTGCACTTAAAGGTGATGATATGTTAGCAATTAGTAAGAGGCAGATAATAGATAATGAAAACTGCTTTTTTAATATTCATAAGAATGACAGAGCACACATTTCACAGTTTAGACTGTTCAGGGGCATAACTGGAAATATAATAGTTCAGTAAGTTTTTACATGAATTTCTATTGTCATATTACATATATAATGTGTCTATTGTCATAGTACATAATTATATAATGTAACTATATCAATGACTATCACAAATTCTTTTGCCAAATGACTTTAAAATTCCTTGATTATGGACCGGTCCAAATTTTTTAACTGCTCACCTTTGTCTTCCAAGTGTGACCTTGCGCATGACAGACTGTCTCATCAAATTTTTATTTTCTCCTTTCATATGTCCCATCAACACATTTCAAAATCCTTAAATGCATGATTATATGCCAGACAAGATTTTCTAACTGCTCACCTTTGACCTCTTAGTTTGACCTTGACCTTGCAGATAGGGCTCTATGTCTTGCAGATGGCACACTATCTCATCATGCAACACAATAATGCCAGGTTATTTTAAAGTCTCAGAGTTATGCCTTATGAGTCCGACAAGATTTTTTTACCGCTGACCTTTTGACTTCTGAGTGTGACCTTAACCTTGGAGCTAGGGTTTTAAGTCTTGTGCATGATACACCGCCACATCATGCTACACAGTTATGCCAATTGAAGCATGACGGAATTATTGCCCTGACAAAGTGTTCGAACACACGCACACACTAACACAAATAAGCCCAGTGGACTTACAGCAGTAACACTATATGCCCTCTTTGCCATTATCATGGCTGGGGCATAACTTAATAATGACTGTAATCATTTGCTCAACTTATATACAAAATAATATAATGTAGTTGCAAGATTTGCTGTTATATGAAATTTAGGTGTGCTATTATGTCTAAAATATCCCTTTTCATTTAAATCAAATACAAGTGTGTAAATCTTAAATTACAAAATAAATGTATAACAAAATTTCTTCAGTTCATGTACAGTAAAAACCCGCTTTACGACCACCCCGTTTTCGAGACCAACCCGCTAATACGAACGATTTTTTAAAGACCCGAATTTTTTATTCTTTATTTTAATGGTCGCTAACCCCGATTTTGAGACCACCCCGTTATTCCGTAATGCGACCAGTAAATTCAGTCCCATTTCGTAAATTCTGTACGTTTGGAAACCCATAAATACGACCGCGGGCACTTTCTCACCTTGATATTGACATGCGTGTATATTGCTGAAATCTTTTGGACACGTGATGTAAACAACAGTTGTCCTAGTTTTACGACATATTACGACATCCAGTTTACGGCAGAGGTAAAGGTTACTTTGTATCAAACCCGGAAATGATCAATAATATTGCCGATAATTTCTTAATTTCACACCTTTAATGTCATAACTGGGGGATTAAAACAACAAAGTATTGAACAGAAAACCTTCAATAAGTTTTTTAGAGGTGTTGCTGCTATCATTATCTCTTTCGTTCCATAATTTTAAACAAAAACGATTAGGTTTTTGAAGTTGTTATCGGCGATGAAAACTGTGAAAATAATTAAAGGTTAATTGTTCGGTGTGCTTTGTAGTAAAATGGTGATTTAATAGAGTAAGTCGTGTCATTCTTTTAACAATAATGTAAAAATATGTTTGTGTTTAAAGACATTCATAATACGTTTTGTACCTCTAAAGAAGTTTAAAAATTTTATAATGTTAAAAAGTAAAAGAAAATAAATGAAAATAAAAAAATCATAGTGTATGCTTTATATCTTCTCATTTGAAATAGGTTAGCCCAGAATTAAACATGTGTACAGTACATGATATCCCTTAATATATTGCCTAGTTTTCTGTTTGGCCAAACTCATTAATGAGACCAACCCGCTATTAAGACCAGATTTGTTAAGTCCCGTCATTGGTCTCATTAGCGCGTTTTTACTGTAATGTAATTACATTTGATATACATCTGATTTTTCATTTTTTTCTTAGCATACCTGAAGTATGCAGCCACATCCTTTATGAATCTTTTTACATGCATTAATCATTATAGTAAATATTTTAATTTTACAAAATACAAATTCATACAACAGTAAAACATTTCTTAAACACATTAACAAATACCGTAAAATCCCGATTTAACGCCCCCGGGGGCGTAACATTTTTTTCTAAGAGAGTTTCTTTATTTTCTTTAATTAAATTATACACAAGGTTTTCAAAAGTTGGTGTGGGGTGTTAATTAGGGTGGGGGCGTTAAATCGGGATTTTACGGTGTAACCGGTAATAATCAAATAGCTTAATCATTTTGAAAAATGTCATTGAATTTAAAAACATGCCAAAATATTTAAATGAAGCGTGTAAACCATCTAATTACACTAAATCTTGCTCTATGAACAATTGAAAATGAAGTCTTCAAGCATTATTATGAATTGCCAACAGTATAAATTATTATGACCCTGTGTAAACCATTAATGAGCCGCGGCATTACAAAAACCAACGTAATGTGTTTGCGACCAGCATGGATCCAGACCAGTCTGTGCATCCACGCAGTCTGATAAGGATCCATGTTGTTTGCTATCAGTTTCTCTACTTGTTATAGGGTTACAAATACTTTCTATTTTTATATATTCTTTTATCAAGATTTCCACATATTTTTCGCCACGCAGCAAAATATAATTTTACATCTATTGATAATGTACTGTTCTGTTTAAAGAATGTAATTAAGATGTTACTCCAATCTTACAATATTTAATGGCACATGCCAAATTAATAATCAACTTATGTACATACTCAATCAAACAGAGTCTGCAATTCTCTTGTAATTTTGTTGTGATTAATGCTTCAGAGGGATCACTTTGTTTCCAGATTATTTATGTACACTTGCAGCTATTATCACTAGTAAAAGAATAATTTCAATAAAGCCCTCTTCCAAACTCACTAATTAAACTAAATATACTTAAAGGCAACTGTCACATTAATTTAACGAAATAATGATTGAATAACTAAACCAGTCTCTAACTAAACAATATTTGAATAACTAAACCAGTCTCTAACTAAATAATAATTGAATAACTAAACCAGTCTCATATTAAGGTGAACCATTTGGTGGGCCTTTAAGTTTCCTTTCTGGTTAAATCGTTTATGACAGACGTTACACTCGAACGGTTTATCCCCGGTATGTATCCGAACATGCATCTCTAACGCTCCTCTCGTTGCGAACATTTTCCCGCATACGTTACAAGTCTTGCCCTCCATCTTGTGTGGTACCTTTGATGCTTGACTTCTCTCCCCTACATAGTCTGTAACTGTAGGCAGGTTCTGAGCCGTGTCTTGTATGTCTGGGTTAATCATCACCGCTGAAAAAAAAGTACAAATATTCATTTTAAATATCGAACAATCTGCAGGTATTATTCTAAAAATATGGCAAATTTTAACTTAAAGACAATTTCAAGCAATCAATGAAACACTTATTCAGTATAGTAACTTAGTAACTCACTGACTTCTGAGCATTTACGCATTATATAAAAATCAAAGTACTTAAAGCACTTCTGAGCATTTACGAAATGGTTTACTTTGTGACAATAAGTAACAAATTAGCAATCCTTAAAAGTCAAATAGAATGTTACTTATTACCAATACACTTAAATATGGTCACAATTCTAATATAACAAACAGGCAAAATTTATGATAAAAATATTTTATTGGCAAGAATTTTATTACAATTTTATTTTTTCATTATATTTTTTGTTTCAATTTCAATTACTTATTACAGGATGAAAGAATACGCTAACAGTTTCTATACAAGATTATATAATGTTTATTATCCAACATAAAACTTGAAATCATTTTAAGAGATTGCCCTCCTTCAGAAACTGTCTCTCTTTTTATTTCAGAAATTATTTTACAGACTCCCAATACTATCCACTCCTTTCTTTTCACTCATGCATCATGCAATATTTGTAAAAGTGTGAGACTGAAAAAAGGATTGGAGCACCACATTAAATACTGTATTCCGGTACATACCGGACGAGGTGCTTGAATGACAAAATGCTAAAATCTTGCCTTTTTACCCAACGGAATGAACTTTAAAAGATTCCTTAACAATGACTGCCAGCCAATTAGAATGGAGAATTTGATACTTTATTTTGGTTTAATTCCCATCCAAGACAGTAATCAGTGACTTAAACATTTAACTAACAGGTAAGTGTAAAAATTCCAACTGAACTTCTTTATCCAATCAAAATGAACAGCAGTTTATCTATACACATTATGTCAGTCTAGCAACACATACTTTCAATCAACAAACTACATGAGTTTAAGGAGATAGATACAAATAATTAAACAATTCACATACAAATAATCAAATTCGAACTATGTTATTGTAATCAATGTGTAACAAATAGTTATAATTTTATCATGAACATTATAAATTTCACAACCTATATGAATGCAGTTTCTTCCTCTTTTTATAATTATGATGATATTTACAGTGTTTCTAAAAATAGCTTCTGGAATAGGTTCTTTAGTTTTTTTTGCACAGAATATTCATTATAATAGAAGGATGTTAGCGGAATCTCAGTCATGACATCACAATGCTTACTGCGCTTATTATCTATGCATTTATCACATTCTGTCATTCTGTAAAAACTTTTTTTTTCATTCAAGCCGAGCTGACCAGAAAAACCCAAGCTGTGGAATAGATGGGAAAAACCCACAAAGTTGCAAAGTTCTGGAGTATATCTATACTGAATTTCAAACAGAATATTTTTTTCATTACAGATGTTTTTCTATATCCCCATAGATTATACTGTGAATTCACTTAATTTCGTGGGCATGAAATTTCGTGGTTTCGTCACAAAGAACATTTTTGTGGGTTTTTATTGTTGTGATTTTTTCCCAAAAGGTAAAATGTAAATAATGTGATGCAAAATAATCTCACAGCAGACAAAATGAAACTTCGTTTGATCTTAAATTTTGTGAATTGACCTATCCACAAAAACCACCAATATTAATTAGTTCTCCACGAATTAATAATGATTTTGTAGTATGCATCAGAGCTGTATCTTCTTTGCCGTATGCATCAGAGCTGAATCTTCAGGTGAGTAACTTGATGAGCTTTCAAATTTCCTTTCTGGTTAAATCTTTTTCCACACATTGAACATTCAAATGGCTTGTCCCCCGTGTGTACACGCAGATGCATCGCTAATCCAGACGGCTTTGCGAAGTACTTCCCACATATACGACAAACTTTTGCCTTGCTTCTCTGATCTTCTAATTCTGCATCTGTAATATTTAAATAAATGTCATTATTATAAATTATAGACGTTGAAATATTCAAACAGGTTATTAATATATATATGTAATAGAAAAATTCAAATGTTTAAAAATTTTAAAACAAAATAAAAATAGTAAACAATTTATACATTGGAACACTTAAACAATACAATGACTGAACATTTGATTCTTAGCTTACGGGCGACTACAGATTCTACCCTAGCCACATGAGCAGACCGAGATCCATGGTCTGCACTATTAAATTTTGCTATTCAGTTTTCCTTTTATGATTGGTTGAGTTCAGATTAAAATAAGGACAAGTCTATTTTAGGTATTTTAGCAGGTAAAAGGGTTAAAATAATCACATACTGAACAAAACTGGGTATGTATGTACATGTATATTTTTCAGTTGAAAATATGTTCATCACATTGTCATAATACTGTTTTCTCTTTCTTTAAAAGTCTTTTTTCTCTCTCATTATATATATTGAGCTATGTCGAAAATAATATATATTGAGGTATTTGGAAAATAATATATATTGTACTATATGATACATTTAAACTTTTAAAAACTTTATTATTATACAAAACTCATTTCATCAAAATCATGTTAAAAGTTGATATATCTAGCCTGTGTCATCAGGACAAAGTCAGGCCACCATGCACATCTTATCTATACAGTAAGAACAAATATTTCTAACATTACGAAAGGATAGTTCTAAAACACCCTACACTTATTAGGGATAGTTCCAAACACCGTACCATTATTAGGGATAGTTCCAAACAAACATAAATTATTAAAATTAATGATACAGATAGTTGTAAAACAGCTAACATTTACAAGGGATAGTTCTTAAACACATAGCAATCATTTAGGAAAGCTCTGTAACACCTTACAATTACAAAGGATAGTAATTCGTCTGTCTGTCTTTCACAGAAATCTAGCACTTAATGGGTTAATGGATTAAGTTAAATGAATTTGATATAATTTGTGAAATGTAATGTGATTTATCAATTTGCATAATTATGTGATAATATGTGAGATGTCAGCTCATGTTATGCTTAAAACATGTGAGATGTCCGACCATGTTATGCTTAAAACATACGAGATGTCAGATCATGTTATGCTTAAAACCTATGAGATGTCAGATCATGTTATGCTTAAAACATATGAGATGTCAGATCATGTTATGCTTAAAACATATGAGATGTCAGATCATGTTATGCTTAAAACATGTGTGATGTCAGATCATGTTATGCTTAAAACATGAGATGTCAGATCATGTTATGCTTAAAACATGAGATGTCAGATCATGTTATGCTTAAAACATATGAGATGTCAGATCATGTTATGCTTAAAACATGTAAGATGTCAGATCATGTTATGCTTAAAACATGTGACATGTGTCAGATCATGTTATGCTTAAAACATGTGTGAGGTCAGATCATGTTAAGCTGAAAACATGTGAGGTGTCAGATCATGTTATGCTTAAAACAAAGTATAAAATTCATAAACATTTTATTATTTTAAATCTGTTACTTTCAAAGACAATGAATTTCTTTTTTTATTAATACCAATATATATACATGATTGTAAATATACTTCAAATAATCTTCAACATGAATAATAGAACAGATTATTATAATGCAAGAAATAGCCTATAACATTAGAAGCAAAAAAAAAACAATACCATAATAGACTAAAAAGTAAAATTGTTTCTTTTTCTTGAAGTATAGTTGGTCTCCATTTATTGTGAAAAAATGCACAGATTTTGTTCAGTAAACCATCAACAAGTTAAATATTTCGCAACAAAATCCTTTTTAAGTTTCAGTATTTTTTTACCTGCCAGTAAATTTAATTCATGATGGGTATTAAAGCAAAAGATCAACCAGGAAATGGTTGAAAATGGTTGGAAAAAAACATAACACACTTAACAACAGTGCATGTCCACAACTGATCAAAGGTGACTTAATTTCTTTCCAATTATCCAATCTAAGTTCATGAATGTGTAAACAAAGCAAATTAAAAATGTTTCCAAACATCTAACACAAAATAAAAAAATCTGCAGCAACCCAAGATTCAAATCCAAAAAGCTGGCACGTTTGAGCCTCACCATCAATTAACTACACCAAAAACTCCTTCTGTTAAGTCTATCAATCAATCAATCAATTAATCAATCAACCAATCAATCAATCAATCAGACAGATGACAATTTCAAGTGCACGATCTGGTGCGTCTTCCAGTTACTTTTCTGAGCGAATTTTTTCCCACATACGTCACATGTATATGGTTTATCACCGGTATGTACTCTCATGTGAACAACAACTGCGGATGCATTTCTAAACACTTTATTACAAACTGTGCACGTCTTGTTCTTTAAGTCCTTTGATTGACCAGGTATTGTACGTTGCCAACAAGAATCTGTCTGGTACCCCATACTTTCATCTCCACCTGCAATGTAAAAATTAAGTCAGTGAACTAACAAAAATCACAACAACAAGGGCAATAACTCTTGAATAGAAAATTGATTACTGTAATACTAATGCAGTGTAGCAAATGGTAAAGTCAGGGAATATTATTAACCCTGTATGTACTGGTAGTGAATATTAAATCTAATGGGGAATAATTATTTTAGATTTACTAAAATGCATGCTCAATAGAACATGTAAGATTTTTAAAGGGCCACACATCTATGCCAAAAAAAACCATGATAGACAAAATATCACTTTTACATATGAACACGAATCAACAAAACACTAATAATATAGATTTTTCACTAAAACAGGGGCTACAACTCGTGTAACAATGCTCTGACAGTATTACAAATATTGTATTTCCAAATCAAGGGCAACAACTCTAGCCGGTACTAAAATTTGTCACACAATGTACCAATGCAAATTTAATTTTCAGTATAAGTAGTACGGCTGTTGAGAAAAAAGATTTCATACCTTACTATAACAGAGAATTCATAAACATAGTTATGTGGGATTGGGTTCTATTTTCAACCTACTTTGGAGTTCACAAAATATTGCACCCCAGTTTTGCTACAATTTTTTTTTTATTAGTAATCTGTCTTCATCAGATGTGTAACTGGACATAAATGATTGTAAATCAAGAAATAGCCTTTTAAATTTCAGTATGCCTGATTATACCAGGTGTATTATTTCATTAGCGATAAGTTAAATGTTTAAGAAAATGTTTTTTATATAGACTACAGTTTTTTACTATTTAGCATTAATTTCAAGGACTTGAAGATACATAGAAATTCCATTTTTTTTATCCATATTTATTATTTACCAATATACACTGTGAAGTTCATTATAATAATAGACAATGAATACAAGGAGTAATGTTTACATAGTGGAATGCCTTGATTTAAAAAACCACCACCTTTAGATTAACGACCTTATCAAAAACATAATGAACAATTCTGAAACACACATTAAGTTATTGCACTATATCAATCATGAGCCGCGTCATGACATAACTGACATAGCTTGTTTGCCATCAGCATGGATCCAGCGCATATGCGCAGTGATCAGAATCCATGTTGTTTGCTATCAGTTTCTCTACTTGTAATAGGGTATGGTATGTAAGCGAACAGCATGGATCCTGATCACACTGCTTTGATGCGTAGGCTGGTCTGGTACCATGCTGGTTGCTTTAACGCACTATGTTGGTTTTGTAGGATGCGGCTGTTATATTTCATTACAACAATATGCACCAAAATAAATCATATTACATTATAAATTGTGAAACACAAATAAGCACCAAAGTTAATTACGCATAACATAACATAATAGTGAAACATTCAACTACCATGAATCATTATAGGGAAACCCTTGTCTATCTTCATGTGTATATTTAAATGCGACATGATGTGCTATAAATTTTCAGGAATGTTTTTTTAATATTGTATATATATTTACACAGATTAATTAAGGTTTTTTAAGTTCTTGCATAAAAAACAACAACAAAGTTTCAAATCAATCAGCTACCCAAACAGAGCCATGTCAGAAATGTTCCGTGACCACAAAGGGCAATAATTCAAGTTGAAAATGAACAAAAGATTTATGTGTATAAACCTAAATTACGGTATG
The DNA here is from genome assembly GCF_026571515.1 of Ruditapes philippinarum. Lineage (NCBI taxonomy): Eukaryota > Metazoa > Mollusca > Bivalvia > Venerida > Veneridae > Ruditapes > Ruditapes philippinarum. The sequence goes on from NW_026853259.1 coordinate 29,383, forward strand.
AATTAAGTTTTAATTGTGACTGAAACATATCAGGCTAAATCCAAATCAAATCACATTGCGAGTCCTGTTCTTAGAAATGTCAACATTGGTATCCTAAGAGAACTTATATCCTGAAACCAGCGCTTGAATCACTATATCTTGTTTTTTCTGGTTTAAAAGCTAATTTTAACACCTTTTTTGGTCATATATTCGTGGTTCAATCTGCCTAACAACCTTTCCTGGATAACTAATCGGTAATTAATCCCTGCAAATAACAGGCAACTAATCCAACAGGATTTCTACATCCGTTCGTGACACAAATGACTATAGACTTGATATCCCACATGCATAGTCACAGAGAAATTAAGCCTTGTACGAGGATCTAACACGCCACCCCGGGATAACTGAATCACATGCTCTCCCTATTAAGCTAAGCGTGCAGACAAGTACTGTCGTTAAACACACACGTCCTAAAATGGCATATCCCCTCGTCTTATATACACACACGTCCTAAAATGGCATATCCCCTCGTCTTATATACACACCTGTCCTAAAATGGCATATCCCCTCTTCTTATATACACACACGTCCTAAAATTGCATATCCCCTCGTCTTATATACACACACGTCCTAAAATTGCATATCCCCTCTTCTTATATACACACCCGTCCTAAAATGGCATATCCCCTCATCTTATAAACACACAAGTCCTAAAATGGCATATCCCCTCGTCTTATATACACACCAGTCCTAAAATGGCATATTCCCGTCGTCTTATATACACACCTGTCCTAAAATGGCATATCCCCTCGTCTTATATATACACACCGTCCTAAAATGGCATATCCTCTCGTCTTATATACACACCGTCCTAAAATGGCATATCCTCTCGTCTTATATACACACACGTCCTAAAATGGCATGTTCCCTTGTCTTATATACACACCGTCCTAAAATGGCATATCCCCTCGTCTTATATACACACACGTCCTAAAATGGCATATTCCCGTCGTCTTATATACACACACGTCCTAAAATGGCATATCCCCTCGTCTTATATACACACCGTCCTAAAATGGCATATCCTCTCGTCTTATATACACACACGTCCTAAAATGGCATGTTCCCTTGTCTTATATACACACACGTCCTAAAATGGCATATCCCCTTGTTTTATATACACACACGTCCTAAAATGGCATATCCCCTCGTCTTATATGTGTAGCAGCATGGGGTTTCAGGTGACTTTTTTGTACGAACGTCTTGCCACAAATATCACACGAATATGGTCGATGTCCGGTATGTATTCTCAAGTGTTTCTCTAAATCCGACGGCCATTTGCACGCACGACCACATACAGAACATACATAAGCTTTTAGATGTTTATTCTGTTTGTAGGAATCACTGGATATTGGAAAGTCCATCTCATTACACCTAGACGCATCATCGATGTATATCCCCGCTGAAAAATAAAATAATATCCTTATAATGTTAAATACTGGTTACAAAACACCTAAAAGAAGATAATCCTATTCACAACAAGGAACAAAATTTTAGAGATGTGACTGTCACGTTTTAACGACAAATTTACCTAAAATACTACAAAGACTCTGTAAAACATGAAACATAAATGTTCTATAAATGTAACATAATCAACATAAATCAATACAAAAACCACCATATAACTTCTCCACAACTAAAACTATGGATTTAGATTTTAAGAAGAATAAGATTTCTGAAATGAAAACTATTATGGCATGATACCAATTACCAAGATATATAAATAGGTAAAACATTAATACGTTTGGTATCTGAACTGTTTTTACCTCACTTAAGAGTCTACTTGGCTACCCTAAAAAGATATTTACTGTTTTTAATTCCCTTCATAAGGTCACAATTATGATGTGTATTTGACAAGGCAAATTAATATCATCAAGCAAAACTTATTTTTATTGTAAGTTGACATATTTTTTTGCCTAGAATTTAAACTTACCTGTTCCATGTAGATATATCTGAGTAAACAGTTACACCTATTCTGTAAATTTTGTAAACTTTTGTGGAACTGTCTACATAAATACATGTATATCTTAATGACAGCCACCATAAATGGGAACTACAAATGCATTTTTACTACATGTATTTCCAAAGGTAGGTAACATTGGAGGGAGAACATTGTGATAAAAGGTTTTCAAAGACATTTTCTTTTATATATTATCATATCTGATTTTCATATTGACCTTGATGGTCAAGGTCGTTCACATAATCAAGGTGTTACTTGAATTATTCAATGGGGCCATATCGTCATTATTGATGCTTTGTCCAAGCATGAATCAAATTTGTCCATTTAAAACAATTTAAGCAAAATTCAATAACTTGACCTTGACAATCAAAGGTTTTTAAAAGGTCATTTAAAGGTCAAACATGAATAATTGAACATGTATTTTATGTCAATGTCACATACGCTGTTTTTTCCAAACATTAATCAAATCTGTAAATAAACAACACAGTTATGACAATTCAAGAACAATTCAAAAATTTGACCTTGAAAGTCAAGGTCACTTAAAAGTCAAGGTCATATTTGAACTTTTCAAGATGTCAGTTGTGTTATATGTGTTGTTTTGTCCAAGTATGAATCAGATATGTAATAAATGAAATAATAACTACAAGCAATATCAAATAATCTTACCGTGATTTTAAGGTCAAAGGTCAAACTATGAAGCAAATCCATAAACAGATAACAAAGTTAAGACAGAAAGAGAAAGAAAATTAAATATTTTGACCTTGACAATCAAGGCAATTTAAAGGTTATGTTCACACTATGAGAAAACTCCAAACTGTAGACAAAAATAATTATACAATGCAGGTAACTAAGAACAATGTAGGTTACATAACATTGAAAAATAAACTTCAGCAGTAAAACAATCCTCTTTCTTTCACATTTATTAAGTCGATGATTGTCTTTATTTCAAATTAAAGAGAAATTTCAGGGTGGGGGCGTTAATTAGAGTGGGGGCATTTAATCGGGGTTTTACGGTAGATTAGATATTTTATTTTAAAATATAAAGAAAAATCACACTGTAAAACAAGCTTTGTTTCATTCATATTTATTTAATTAAGTCCAAGTTGTGCTAAAAATATATACATTAATTCTTCACTATAGCAACTATTTCTGTTGTTTTTTTCTCTTACTTTTTATCAGGACAATATTACAGGCAACTGATGACCTTCAAAACACATCACTAAATTCAAACAGGCCAATATTTGTGCATGAATAAATTCTGTAGAGCTCTATTATGAACCAACAAAATTCAACATGAATTTTATGCAACAGGAATAAAAGTTTCAGGTTTATTAAACTTGAAAAACATCAACTTCTATATCAACTGTTTTTGGCTCTTTTTTTTTTATTAACTTTGTTTTTACTCAAACTGTCACATAACTTGTAAGAATTAGTATCAAGTACGAGTTCTATCCCAGCAAAGATTGGTCTTGGTGAACTACCAGATGAGACTTCATATTATTACTCTGTGTAAACCGTTTCTTACATATCGGACACTCGTAAGGTTTCTCTCCAGTATGAATTCTCATATGTAAAGTTAAACCCCATTCTTTCGTAAATGACTTGCCACATATATTACAGGTGTTCCTCTTGCAGCCTTGCTGGGTAATTACAGTATTTGGACTAAGAAATTGGCCGGGGTTTTTATGCTTAAATGGTCCATTGGTAGAGTCGAACATCTCCATATAATTGCTTCCTTCCATGCCCATATTGGACCAATCAGGGGACAGCGTTGATGACTGATAACCACTGTTTCTGGTATCTGTAAAAAATAAAAATAGAACTCAATTGGTGATATACAAATAAATTTCTTTCCAACAATGTAAAACATGTTACCTCAAGAGCCAAATCATCACTAACAAAAGTAGCATATAAAATGCCTAATACCTCCACAACCAAACTATCAGTAACACTGAAACTGCGTTACAATGTAATACTATATTATAACAGACTCATTAAATTTCTCCGATTTGATTTTTTCTTCACTACAAACACATCACAAATTTCATTTAAGTGGTGACATGGCAGAGTGGTTAATGCATCAGACTAGTAATCTAATGATCGCTAACCACATGGGTTCAAACCAAGGTCAGGGGCAAGTTGTTGTTTCCTTGATCAATAAAACTTTACACTCATTGCTCAGTACTGGTTGGTTACCAGGGACAGATTCGAAAGTGTGTCTATAAGCTTATAGCTTCCTACACAATCAAACTAAAATAAATTCTGTATAACACTGGCTGTACAGCTAACAGTATGAAATACTGTCAGATGGCATGGAGCTATTAAAGCTCTAAACAAAATTGCTCAAATAACCAAAATTTAGATAGAATTGTAAACATATGGAAAAATTCATCATTATAGATTACAGTACAGTCAAACCAGTTGTAAAGGCCTTTACCGTATACAGATTGTCATGACAACCATTAAATTTTCATTAACACACTTAAGTTTAAAGGAACTCCACTGAGGTCCACTAGCCTAAAATGATAAATTTTGAAATTCTTTCTTAAAGCAACTGGTACTCTTAAATTTGAAACCAAGCTGTAGATTTTTTGATTGATTTGAGTGAAAAGTGTTGAAACGGATTTCATTTCTTTTGGCCAATTAGCACAATAAAAATGATTATTTCTGGGAAAAGTAATGAGTGAATGACCTGAAATTTTGTACATGAGTTACTGGTCTAGACATACATCTAGTTATACAAAAATCTTGAAAAAATATTGTCAGTCCCTTCACGTAAAAAAAAAATGCAGTGGAGTCCCTTTAAGAAGCCACATAATTCATGAAATACCGCCTTTTCCACTCCTTAAGACCCAGTTTTCACGATGACAGGTTCTATTGTAAACTTAATTCAAACATTTAACCACAAGTATATTTATGTAACTTTATTAAATGCAAATATATGCACATAATTATATGCACAAATCCAACACCTTCTTTTTTAATGTAACTGTATATACAAATTGAAAATGACAATGTATTAAAAAACAAATTTTGTACACGTAACAAATAAAGAGTAACTAAAAACCATCACATACATGCATACCCACATCCTTTTCATTTATAAATACATGTATATAAAAAAAAATCAACATCAAAAATACATTTGCTACAAAACATCTCACAGTACATTTCAACCATCTTCATTTCTTACACAAGCTTTTACAACCATTGTGAAACTGAGTTTTGTCAGTAAATATATAATCTAACTTTATTTTTTAGAGACAGTTAATTGACTATTGATGATGATAATGATGATGGTGATGATAATGATGATGATGATAATGATGATGATAATGATGATGATGATAATGATGATGATGATGATATTATTATATACAAACAATCAAACTATTTACACATGTATATACTCCTCAACCAAAAAGAAATAATAAAATAACAAAAATAAAAACAGCTTCAATTTCCCCGTGGCAAGCTTTCAGGAAATGAGTTTTTCAATTCATATTTCCCATTAGATAATGCATCATCACAATGGTATTTTTCATCTCTTTAATAAAAATACATACATAACCTTGCATAAAAAATGTACAATATCTTAGAATCTTGAATAAAAACATAAGGTTTAGAATTTGATCTACTTATTTAACTTATTTAACTTAACTTACTTATTGAAAATCATCTATTATAATTACTACATAGAAAATTGATGATAGTCACATATTAGAAATAAAATTAACTAGAACAGTGTAGAATAAATTAAAAATTAACTGAAAAATATTACAGAAATCATAGTGTTTGATAAGGGTGTCACATTTATCTGATTTCCTTAAATGAGTTTGGTTGGTTTTAAGCTAAAAACTTTAGTTTTAGACTAAGTGCCGATTGAAAAAAATAATTATTCTAAACATTACTTTGACATTCTATTTGTGTTTCAGTTGTTTTATCAGAATGCTATCTGATCTTGTACAGTACTTTCCTAAACAAAAAATTGTTACTTTATAATCAGACTTCTATTGTAATTACTGAGTATAACAAAATATGAACAAAAAATGTTAAACGTTTAAATCGCAACCTAATCACAATGTTGAACGTTTAACTGACATCACTTCTTCAAGTAGTGTAGTTTCATCTTATGAGCATTTAAATTTGTTTTCACATTAAACCCTCGACCACAGATGTCACAAACAAAGGGCCGTAACCCTGTATGTATAATCACATGCCGCTTTAAAAAGTCTTTACGAGAGAAGCATTTGCCACACTCCTCGCACTTATATAATGTCAGACCGCTGACACTCTTCATCGGAACCGGATCTATATTTAGACTCTGGTTACCCGTAACCATGGAAACATCTTCGGGAGCAGTATATGACTTTCTGCGTGTGTCAGAGTTTTCAAAATTCATTTGATTGAACAGTACTTGATTTTCTCCGAGATCTTGAGCGCCATCCCAAAAGTTTCCATTTCTGTGACTGCCAACATTATGATGTCCGGAGGTGTTTAGACCAGACGTGTTTAGAATGTCAAAAAGCTGATCTTGATATGAACGGTTTGAAGCCTCCTTCTCTAGCAGTAACAGCGGCAGATCCTCTGAAATAATACAAGACAAAATTGTAATTTACTTTACATAAATATTATGTACATCCGGTCACATACATGTATAAAGATATTTTTATGGATTGCGTGCAAGTTGTTGGTTTTTTTTCCACCATATAACCATGAAAGCATAAAACGTTTAACAAACATATAAATCAAGTAATGAAACAAAAAATACATTAATTCAAACTACTCTTTATTGTGACTATCATACATATAACAAATGAAACATAGCAACCTGTACATCATTAATAATCATACATGTTAATATAATATGTCCAGATTTTTAATTTTTTCATGATATAATCATAGACATACAACTACTAACTCATGATGTGGAATCAGTGCTTTCCTCCTGAAGTGTTAGATTACAAAGGTAATTAGAAATTTATTTTCTATAAAGTCTAAGTCAATAATTTCAATAAGAAATGAATGCATATATTTTAATGATTACATATAAAGTTCACAAATATTTGCAGCACATATTTTACATATTCTTTAATGTTTGAAAATTGTTTTATAAGCATAATTATAGACATATATAAAATTTCACTCAAGTGTGGTATACAACCTCAATTATAACATACAGGATCTTTAAAATATATATAAACAGGTTTCCAAGTTATTTATGACCTGAAATAATTACTGAATGATTGAAGAGTTGTCTATATCCTATTGTATCTATATCCTTATAATATTTAAATTGAAAGGTCACATGACTCGCACGAGGTCATTTTTATATAAATGATGACATCACAATGACAGTTAATAATAGTCTCTGTATGTCAGGGGCTAATTGTTCAACTGTTTTTGTCCTGATGAAGGTCCAAAATGAACCTTAACCAGCAGACATTAATAAATGACCAGATCTTGGTTTTGTTGTGTTTTAGCTTCTCTTAATATTTGTTCCTTACAATAGTGTGTAACAATATTTTACAATATTTATATACAAATATAATTTATATACATCATGTAATGAGGATTTTAACAGTTGATTTTTACGTCAATAACAATTGCAGTAACCATTTCTTTCATATTCTGCCAAGTGTCAGCAATTTCACTGATTCCATTTTTTACCATTGTACACGCATGGGAAATATTTCTAACATTGACTTGCTAGTCAGAACTTGGTTTTACATAATTTCCATCTTAAAGGACTCGTTAATTAAATGGTAAATACTTGTTATCATTGGTGTTTTTTATTATTTTCAAATTCAACATTATAGGTACATGTATAGTCAAATTTTGAACTGTTTTAACATTTTTTACACCATTCTTTACACAAATGATAAATTCATTATTTTCCCAGCAGCGTAAAATAAAGTCACATAAATTTATCTTATATTTCAGTAATCTTGTTCAATGTCAAAAGGATAACAGCCATTATTCCAATAATCTTAATCTCACTCCAGTTTTATGTGTAGTCATATGTGACCTCACTCCAGTTTTATATGTGTGGTCATATGTGACCTCACTCCAGTTTTATATGTGTGGTCATATGTGACCTCACTCCAGTTTTATATGTGTGGTCATATGTGACCTCACTCCAGTTTTATATGTGTGGTCATATGTGACCTCAATCCAGTTTTATATGTGTGGTCATATGTGACCTCAATCCAGTTTTATATGTGTGGTCATATGTGACCTCACTGCAGTTTTATATGTGTGGTCATATGTGACCTCACTGCAGTTTTATATGTGTGGTCATATGTGACCTCACTCCAGTTTTATATGTGTGGTCATATGTGACCTCACTCCAGTTTTATATGTGTGGTCATATGTGACCTCACTCCAGTTTTATATGTGTGGTCATATGTGACCTCAGATTGCCTTTCACATTAAAACTTTTCTTGCAGATTTCGCAGACGTACGGACGTTCACCGGTGTGCACACGACTGTGGTTCTGCAGATGAAGCTTCCTGAGGAAGACCTTCCCACAAATAGGACATACATGCTTTTTTCCACTGCTAGGAGGAAGCTCTAATTGAGGCAACACCTGCCCGAACAATCTTTCCATTGTATCTGAAATAGGTAAAGAAAATGGAAAATATTATCGTCTAAAATTTAACAAAACTTACAAAATATTTTACTACATTTAACAATATCATTCAGCATATAAATATAATACATTTTTGTTTAGTTAAAAATATATTAAAGGGACTCCACTGAGGTACATATTAAGCCTAAAAATATCAAATTTGAATGTCTTACATAGAGCACATGGGGCACTTAAAACGGCAAAAGATAACTGAGAAATATATACTAAAGATAATTGAAAATGGTATTTTGCTCTATTCATAGCCCAATTTGAGTTAAAAGCACAGCAACACTTTTCAACTTTGAGTCTTTTTTCACAATCTGGAAAAAAACAAAGTGAGCAAATGATCTGAAATTTTGCCTAGTCATACATTAAATGGAAAATTAATCTGGAAAAAAAATATATTTCCAGTCCCTTCATGTCAAAAAACCTTAGGGCAGTCCCTTTAATATATTCTTATCAACTTAAAGATTTAACAGAATATAATATTTGACTCTGAACAATAAAAGGGAGAGACAATATAAAGACATTGCAAGTTGAAAATAAAAGTATTTAATTTGACTATTGACAAAATTTAAGTTTTACATAATTTGGGTACAAGTGACAAATATACCAGTTTCTTAGATTATGATGATTTACAGAACTATTAAGGGGTACCAGTAAATATACATGGGATAATAAGATACTTTATAAAACACGAAGAAGAAATATAAAGTGTCATCAAAAACCTTGATAACCTACGAACCAAGAATATTAAGCACAAGTTATAATTAAAACAATTTCAAAAGTTTTAATTAAAACAATTTCAACAAGATTGCATTTGAGAAAAATGCTATGCCACCGCATGGTTCAAATTTCATAGCTGTACATCAAAGGACAAGAAAGTAGGTCACATCATCAAAATCTAGGTCACCTGATATCAAAGTTCAATTTTACAACTAAAACTGTGCACATGGTCAAAATGTCATTGCTGTACATCAAAAGACAAGAAAGTAGGTCACTGTCCCCTTGGGCAAGGCATAATTTTGACCCAAGGGTTTAATTCAAAACAATTTTGATACAGGTCCACCAAACAACATTTCAAGTCAAATATCTAAGCTATAGCTTTCTCCCATTCAGAAAACATTTGTTTTATTTTCTGTTTTTACTATGTGTACATAATGAGAATCACTGCCCCCGGGCAGGGCCAATTTTGACACCAGGGGAAAATTTTGAACAACTTTGGTAGAGGACCTATAAATGACATTATATATCAAACATCAATGCTCTATGCCTTGTACCTTCAGACAAAAATATTTTTTTATTTTTTCACTATATGTACATAATGAAAATCAATGACCCCCGGGGCGGAACCAATTTTGACCCCAGGGCTATAATTTGAACAATCTTGCAAGAGGTTCACTACACAATGTTTCATGCAAAATATCTTAACTCTAGCCTTTGTAAATTTAGAGAAGATGATTTTTTAAGTTTTTACTATATACATATAAGGAAAACCTATGGCCACCGGGGGCGGGGCTAATTTTGACACAAGAGGCAAAATTTGAATTACTTTGGTAGAGTACCTTTAGATGATATTATTTAACAAATATAAAAGCTCTTGGCCTTGTACCTTCAGACAATAAGATTTATTTATTTTTTACTATATGTATATATTGAAATCAATGACCCCAAGGGCGGGCGCAATTTTGACCCCAGGGCTATAATTTAAACAATCTTGCTAGAGGTTTACTACACAATGTTTCATGCAAAATATCTAACCTCTAGCATTTGTCAATTGCTAGAAGAATTTTTTTTGAAGTTTTTACTATAAGTTTTTACTATATACATGTAAGGAAAACAAATGACCCCCGGGCGGGGCCGATTTTGACCCCAGGGCTATAATTTGAACAATCTGGGTAGAGGTCTACCAGACAATGCCTTATGCAAAATATATAAGCTCTAGGCCTTTTGGGTCTTTACAAGAAGGTGTTTTAAGTTTTTACTATATGTACATATAGTGAAAATCAATGACCCCGGGGCGGGGCCGATTTTGACCGAAGGGCTATAATTTGAACAATCTTGGTAAGGGTCTACCAGACGATGCCTTATGCAAAATACCTAAGCTCTAGGCCTTTTGGGTTTTACAAGAAGGTATTTTAAGTTTTTACTATATGTACATATAGTGAAAATCAATGACCCCCGGGGCGGGGCCAATTTTGACCCCAGGGCTATAATTTAAACAATCTTGTTAGAGGTCTACCAGACAATGCCTTATGCAAAATATATAAGCTTTAGGCCTTTTGGGTCTTTACAAGAAGATTTTTTTAAATTTATTCTTATAATTCCTTTTGGTTGCCATGGCAACCAGATTTCTGCATGGAATGAAATTCATTGAACAATTTGGAAGCCCTTCACCCAAGGAACAATCCTGCCAAGTTTGGTTGAAATTGGACTAGTGGTTTTTCTAAAGAAGATTTTTTAAGTTCACTATATAATCTATATAACACACACACAAACACACACACAAACACACGCACACACACACAGGTGAATCGCTATATGCCACCGCATCGCAGATGCTGCGGTGGCATAAAAATCTGTTTCCTCTAAATTGTTCTATATCTTAAACCCATTTTGACTAAAATTGATACAGAAACATCATATTGTATCAATTTATGTAAGTAATTCTTGACATAATTTAGTCAAATAAGATGCACAAATGCACCATAATATTGCCAAAAGTCCACATCCCATAACCCCCCCCCCCCCCTGCACCAGTCATTAGATAATGCCATGGATATTTTTTTATATATAAAAAGCATAAAATTTAATAGAATTGTTTCTCATGTTCATAATTATATAGATTTTTTATGTGTCCTAGTTTATAAAAAGCTTTTTGTCAAAATTTAATAACTGTACAATGTGTACAACTATAACATTTTCTATTTAATTATAAATTCATAATAAATTCTTAGGAGAAAGAGAATTTGTTTGCTTTTCTGTTGAATTTTTTTCCTCACAAATTTTAAAACATTTTTTTTGTCATATCAATGCCATCAATCCAACCTGCGTTTCCCTGCTCAATTTCATTTCATTATCAACTTCTCCACAAGTGACACCACTACCAATCCCACAAGATTCCTCAACAAGCATTGAGAGACAAAATGATAATTAAACCTTGATGTCAGATATCAGTTTTCATGGGGAAATTACACTTTTACGAATCTCAAAATAAACCAAACCCAATAGGGTGTTCAGCTGACACTGTCATCACATTCTATATATGGCAACATAAATCTATAAATAGCTTCAATCTATTTTTAACACCTCTATCATTCACACGGGTTCCAGCTTAAAACCGCGTCACATTGTATTTTCATTATTGAAATATGCCGTGTATCAGGGAAAGATGTCTTTTATAACTTCCTAGTTGGTTAAACGTCTTGTCACATTTATCGCATGTGTAAGGCCTTTCTCCAGTATGAATTCTCATATGTACCCTCAAATTGGAGGGAGAGGCATAATACTTCTTGCACGTGGGACAGTACAACCCCTTTAATCTGTCCGCATTATATAAAATGTTCTGTGTAACTGGTACATCATCTCCACCATATCCAGTGTCTGAAATGTATAAAATAATTATCATTAAAATCATTATCAAATAACAAGAATCAAAAAACAAAATTGACATAAATTTGTCAGTTTGTTTGATTGGGTTTTATGTCACACCGACACAGTATTGGTTATAAATTAATGGCAACGTTTCAACTTTACTGTAGGAGGAAGACCTCAGATGCCCTTCCGTGCATTATTTCAGGCACGAACGGGTACCTGAATAGAACCACCGATGTTCAAAAAAATTGGCATTTAGCAATGGCATAATTATATAATAATAAATAATTACAAGGAAGGAAAAGATACCATAACATTATGGGCACTGCAACATTTATCCATATTGTCATAAATTTGAAATTATTCTCACCAATTTAAAATTTATTGCTCAAATTTTTTTTATTTGTTCATCTCACATTATATATTATAACTATTTATCAATTCCAATTGGTAATGTTCCTTCTTTAAATTCTTGCAATGAAAGATTTCCATTAATTTTTTATAAATATTATTGGGTAAATTTCAGTTAAATCTAACCAAAGTCTTTTAACTAAGATAGTATTTTCTTTTAGTTAACATGGCATTTTTTAGGATTTTTCTTTTTTCTTATAAATTGAATAAATGTTCAACTAGGATATAAATTGATGCAAAATTCTATTGCATTCAACTTCATTCAGTCCATTTAGTACATTGGTAATATTGTTTTACACTTTCATGTGCTGATTTTTCTATAAAGTTTGGCAAACAATTATTTCTTAACTGTTAACATAACAAACATTTCAACAAATCATATTAGTTTAACATTTTATTTCCACAATATTGAGAATAGAAAAAAAAAACAGGTACAACAACTAAAATACGACACCACAGGCCATACACATAAATTGAGCCGCATCACGACAAAACCCAGAGATCCAGATAATTTTTTTGGCCAAGGGGTTTTTACACCTCAAAATTTAGAGTGAGGGGTAAAATGCAAATTCTGAAAAACTTAAGGGGTAAAATCTGTCAAAGAAGCATTTTGCATTTTTTATAAGCAAATTAAACTTGTTGTTTTTGTTTGTTTGTTTATTTTCTTTTTTTAGAAAACCCTTTACAAAAATAAAATACTGATTCAATGTGAAACAATACAAAACATGCCCTGCAAAGTCTGACTTCCAGTCAGTATACTGGAACTCAAGTTAAGGATACACAGCAAAATTATCAGGATTTCCATTTTCAAAATTTGGAAGTCAAAGACTTCAAAATCTCTGATATTGGAAGTCACATTATATAGGGCTAGGTATAGAAGGAAAAGTATTAGATTTTAGGAGGTCAAAAGCCAAAATGAAGGAGTGGATGCCTTGAAATTATTTTATTTTCTAGGAGTCAATATTTTTCTTTCTTTATTTCTGTTGGCATGTATCTTATCATGTACTCCAGTTTGAACAATTATTGTTGAAATTAGAATTAAAGAAAAAATAAACGAGATTTTTTTCATCTTTCCTTAAAAAAAATATCGGTCTGAGAGAAAAGTGTAAGTAACTGTAGACTGGGTACGAAAATATTGAGTACAAAACTGCAGGTGAAAAACATGTTATTTTGTTCCCACAACAAAAGTGAAAGAAATTAAAATATATTTCTGTTTACATTGAGGCATAAGCATGTCAACAGATGCCAAAACAAACTTGATACTATGTTTAACTCCTACGATGATTATCTGGAACAAATTTTATCAATAATTTCACAGGTTGATTTACGTTAGTTACCTCCCTTCTGTACTTCCTGCTACTTTCGTTTTTAGCAAGCGTTGTTGACAACAGAATTTTTAGTTTTCAATGCAATAAAATGGAAATATATTGTATTTTTATGCTCAAAACATGCTCTTTCTTAATATCGAATGTTTACACTTCTATTCTTTCACGCTTAAATTTTGACATACAGGCGTATTTTTATTTTGTTGTGCGTAACTTTGACGCACAAATTTTGAAAGTGATGCATATTTTAGATTTTCTATGCGTATTTTACGCTTATACGCACGCTATCTGGAGCTCTGAAAACCAACATAATGGGTTTGCGACCAGCATGCATCCAGACCAGCCTGCTCATCCCGACAGTCTGATCAGGATCCATGCTGTTGGCTATCAGTTTTTCTACTTGCTTTAGGATAATCAAACGCATTATGTTGGTTTTGTCATGGCGCGGCTCAATTATGTAAAAATATTACAACATAAAGTTATCAAACCAATTTTCCTGTTAAAATTCCATTTTTTTTCCTCTCAACTTTTTTCTTTTATCAACATTTTAAAACAAAATTGAATAAAACAATGTAATAAAATGGAGACATATTATCATCATACATTTGAGACTTTAAATCCACGATATATTTAAACTTTGAGTAAGACAATAAAAAAATCCATGAATCATTTTATCCAGGAATAACAGAATCCAGAAATCCATGATGTATTAAAGCCAGGTATCAGATAATCCAGATTTCCATTATGCATTTAAAACTGGCAATCCAGAAATCCACAATATTTTTAAACCAGGAATTACAAAACCAAAAATCCATGATGTATTTAAAACTGGAATTTGAAAATCCATGATAAATTCAAAACTGGAATAAAAAATTCAAAAAATCCATGTTTAATCCAGGAATTAGTGCATCCAGAAATCCAGGATCCATATCAAGTAAAGGTGACACTGTCTTATTTTGTCAAAGATATTAGACTAATTCTACCATGTATTTATCACCAAGCAATTAACTAATTCAAATGTCTAATTTGGTATGCAGAGCCAACACATGTCTTTTGTAACTTCCTTTTTGATTAAATCTTCTCCCACAATCCTGGCACTGATATGGCTGCTCACCGGTATGTACTCTCATGTGGATTCTAAGATGGGCATTTGACACAAAAACTTTGTTGCAATGTTCACAAGTTGCATTTCCCATGGAAACCCCCAAGCCTGTTAACAATCCTTGAGAATTCACCGCATCTGCAATAGAACATAATGAACAATAAATTAAATATTACAGAGAATTATTTTAACATCTTAATTGTAAGGATTTAAATTATGTTGACACTGGAAAGGTCATAAGGTGACTTTCCAGCTTTACTGGTAGTGGAAGACATCAAATGCCATTTGTACATTATTTCATGTATGAGAAGGCACCCGATTAGAACCACCAACCTCCGGTACATACAAACTGTTATTATCTAAATTATCTAGGAGGGGGCTATAAACTGTGTGTTTTGGCAAATCATTATCAATGAAGTTCAATTGTTGTTTATTTTTAACACATACCGATATATATAAAATCTCATTTCAGCAATATATTTTTTTATGCAATTATTCTTTTAATTCAAGGACAGTTTTTTATTTTATACAGTCTTGTTATTCCCCATGAAAGAAATTTTTTTGGAATAAAAAGCATTATTAAAAATTTTAAAGCAAAAAATTAATTTAAAAATTTTTTAACATCTTAACAAGGTTTTGTTTTTGGTTTAAGAAATTTAATCCCAAAACTTATTTTAGGGTAAAAACATAAACTGTTTGGGAATTTTCGATGAGGGGATTAATAAACAGGGCTACCCGGATGATTATAATATCCATCGGAAGGGGCAAAACGTGTGTTTTGCAAAAATAAATGATTAAATTGTTGATTTAAACACTTTAAACCAAATTTTAAAAAATTCTTCCGTCCCATATTTAGTAATTTTCCCTGTTTTTCGTTTTTTTAAAGGGACATTTTATTTACTCACCTTGTTTATTCCTTTGTTAAAATAAAACATCAAACAGTATTTTATGATAAAACCCCAAAATTTTGTTTACTTATCAAAGTTATCTGCCCCTGAAAGCAAAGTTTTTGGGGTTTTCTTTAAAATCACAGTCATACCTTATTTTATTTCAAATTATTCATTCAAATTGTTATTAACGACAAGTTTACAGAAGATATTTTGCTATGCTTCAAAGAGTAAACATGCTGTATTTTCTTCAGAAAAAAATAATCAAAAGATTGTAACTCAAATAATATTTTTCTTATTTGGTATAAGCAACTATAAAATAAAACCTGCCACATAAAAATTTCAGCAAAATTGTGCATTTTTACAGGAAATAAAGTCAGAAATACAAATCTAGAATCAAATGATGTTTTTCTTGTCAGAGTAAAGAGTTATCTGCTCTTGAAAATAACTTTAAAGAACAAAATACTCACTATCAGGGGCAGACAACTTAAAAGTAAGAGAGTGACAAAAGTACAATGACAAGCCCCAATTTTTTATCATTTATTCATTTCAATTATGTTTCTCTTTAATCATGCTACATGAGACAATGCTGTGTCCTTAGGTTTCAATTTTTGTTCCTTTGCTTCCTAAAAGAAAGTCCCCCCCAAAACATCTTTAAATCCTCACGAAAAACATTTTGAATAGTTTTTTCAAATGTCATAGAGTTTCATATAAAGATATACATCTTTACTCTTCACATATTCTATCAACTGTTATCTAGAGTTTTTCATTTATTACTGAACAAGTTTGTGTAAAACCTGCTTTTTTTATAATCTGCAATCATCAACAATTATCTATTTTTTGGTCATGTATATGGCGTGTATCGTTTTCAAATGTCTTTGCAGACTTCCTTTCGTATTAAATTTCCTTTCGCAAAGGTCGCACTTCCACGCCAAAACCCTCACGGGACAACAAACTAGTGGGTTTGGGGAACACCTTTTTATCCGACCAGCCTTGCACATTGCCCCGGCAGTTGACAACCAAAGGCCATCCTCAATTTCATTGTTGTATAGATGGAAAAAGCATATCATCCTTATTGGTGCTTGGCAACCCACAATTTGTTTTGTTGTGAGCTTCAATTTTTTATGGTAGTTAAAAAATCCTTTATGAATTAATTAAAAAACTTCTGGTTATTGTGGCTTAAAGATAAAAAAAAGATATCCTTTGTTTTTTTATAAACAACTTTATTTACAACATAAAATTACAATGGAAATCCAAATTTAAAATACAGTACATAACTGTTTCCCTATGGATAGTCTTATTGTCTGGAAGAGCAGATCTAACTAATTCTTAAAATTAAACTTAAAAACAAGAGCTATCAAGATTTTTGAAGTACCATTTATTGTCATTTAGTGATTGGTCAATTATCAATGCTTACACTGATTGGTCACCTCTCAAAGTTATTTTTATCTTAATATCACCTATGCCTATTAACACCAAAATTAACAAAGATAAACAAAAAAGGTAAATATGGCTTCAATATATATTCTTTAGACATTCTAATGTAAAGTGACTTTAACAAAGGAGAACATGTGTTAAAAGAAGTAGTCTTAAAAAAATACCCAAACATTACTTTATCAAAATTCTTTCTTCAAGAAGACATGATCTGAACCCACATAAATTATTAAGACAATTTTTTTTTTTCAATTCACTATTAACATTAACTTTAACGAATTAAAGATCACTGAAGCATTTTCACCTGGAGCAAAGGGTGGGGTGGGGTGAGTGGGTGGGTTTGGGGGAGAAGGAGAGACATTAAATTGAGCAATATTTTCATTGATTTACTGCTGATTTTAGCCAGACAATAAAATTTCTGCCTTAAATGAGCCCATTATAACAGAAATTTCTGTTTTAACTTTTACTACCTTGTTACTTTCTTTAAAATTCTTTTTGACATTTTTATATTATAAATTGTCAAAAACAAGATATATTAGTCCCTGAAATAAGCCAATACATAAGACAATTTATGGTCCTTCATTCATTATTTTTAACATATAATTATTCAAACATCATGTTATTCCTTGACTATTGCACAATAATAAACACAGAAATAATTACCCCCCTCACTGAGTTACAATAGTTATATAAGTGGAAGAAACAAAATGGAATGCCTATTCCAAAATAACCATTTATTAATTTCAAAATGTTCTAAAAAATCTTATCTATCTTTTATACAAGAAAATCTGTCCAAAAACCTTACAAATAGAATAAAACCATGTCAAGAAAATGTCATTCTTAAGAATTCTTAAGTAAGTCTCTATACAAAGTTATTTATGTTTGCTTTAAACAGATCCAGTTTCTAAACATATTTTATGACCGATTTAACATGTAATATTAACCTTAAGAGCATATCATGGACAAGACAACCTTCAGTCAAATTACAATTTTCTGCAGCCAAGTACGGTAAGTAAAATTTTAGCAAATGGTAAAAAGGCTATTGACAGTTTGTTTTTTCCTGGGTTTTACTCTTGATATTAACCCATGATTTTTGGTCATATATGGCCAATCAACTTAACTGGCTTCCCCGTACAACTAACCAATAAGGCTGATGTCAGAGTGAGGCCTAGGTATGTTGTTAATATTGCTCCACGCTCACAGGCGCAGAGCTATTTCTGTTTCCAAATTTTTTGTCCATTGACCCAAATTTGATCATCTACTCCTTTAACATCGTCTTCACTTTTCAGACTTTTTCAGACCTCAAGGATGATGACCTATCATAATTATGCTGAATCTTGAGCCAATAACAAGCTTTTCGAAAAAAAAAAAATTTTCTAAAAAGAAGTAATCCTTTCTTAGATATCCGTTCACAAGACTCAATATCATTGAAGTATCGCACTTGTCAGCCGACTAGTAAACAGTACATTATGCATTGTTACTGTATGTCGTCTCAGATTATCACTTCTATTGAATTTCTTCGCACAAATCCTACACACAAATGGTTTTTCTCCTGTATGTATACGCATGTGTGTACGGAGGTGAGATTTTGTAGTCGAGACCTTGTTACACACTGGACAGGTGTACGTTTGACTCCCGTCTATCTGGTATGTTTGAGGCGTATAAAACCCGGGACCTAGAAATAATAAAATAGAATTATTCTAAAATTTTTAAACAAACATTCTGAAAAGGACGTAAAAGATTCTGAAAGTTCACCTCGCATGCATCTAAGATTCAATTTGACTGGTTTAATCTTTAAACCGAGTAACATAGCAGTCTGAACATCAGAAGTGAATATTACCCTTTTCAATTTATTATCATTGTCTATAAGGTACAAGGTCATGCAATCTTATATACAGTTATCCTATCTTATACAGTGTTCAAAAAATTAAATACATGTTAAACTTTAGAGCAATGGAACTTGAAAAAATACCTTTGGAGTTTATCCTTAAATAGGAAAACTAACTATATTTAATGGAAAGCTTAGAAGTGGAAGAGCTTTCCTTAAATATGAAAATATTGTATTACATGTGTATGTAATTTTAAAATGACTGCATAAAACTGTCCGGAAGTGACTAATGTTTTATCAGTCTGTGCAACAGATATTTTCAAGTGTTATTATATAGTTACTTCAGAAAGGAAATGGCAAGTACGCTAGTAAATTTCGGCCATGTAGATGTCCAGGATAAATGAACAATTATACCTCTTACTACACAAATGGCTGATTTTGATGCACCTTTTATTCACATAGACATACATGTATATACAAACATTTAAAATTATAATCTGCTTAACAGTATTTTGCTTCCTATAAATTTTACATCATTAAACTTTAATATCAATGTTGCAAGGTACATTATTAACTGTTACAGTATGAATTTAATCTCTGTTATTTTTAAGCTGCATGCTACAAGATGGGCCAAAATATTTCAAGAAATAAAACTTGAGAAAGATATACTAAGATTTTAAGAAAAGTATAAAGATTAAAGATTTAAGAAATCATTTACATGTTAATTTTTTGTGTGCGATTAATGGCTGATTTTGCAGTATTTATCACTTCATCTATAGTATTTTTTTTGTTCACTTGACGATATTTTACTCTATAAGTTTCATGAAAAACAAGCATTAATCTGGGTGCATGCTGCATTAAATTCACAATTTTGTTTGTTTGTTTGTTTCAATTTACGCCTTTTTCCAACAGTATTTCAGTCATATAGGCGGGTAGTTTCCTAACCATTGTTCCTGGAGAGTTACACCAGTACTAGACTTCCTTCCTCCGCGCTAAACTACCAAAGCATCTCCCGGGAATCAAACCCACGCCAGAGAGGTAAATGGATTAGAAGTCATCGACTCTAACCCCTTGACCACGGAGGCGTTTTTTTAAAATTCACAAGGATCACTAAACCTTCACAAAATATCAAAACTCAATATTCTTCAAAACACAAAGTTCAGGATTTTTTATGTTGATTTTACATTTTTGTTGCTATCTAAAAATAAACTTTAAATTATATTCTTAGGCAATATCTTGTCCATTCAAAAGTTCTTTCCTGCTCGTATTCACATGGCAGTATGTTCTATTTGTCAAGAAACACCAACTGACAGCAAACTTGGCATAATAGTTTCATTTGTCAGAAAACATTATAGGCTCGTTTCATTTGTCAGAAAACATTATATGCTTGTTTCTTTTGTCAGAAAACACTCTAGGCTTGTTTCACTTTTCAGAAAACACTATATGCTTGTTCCATTTGTCAGAAAACCTGATAGGCTTGTCAGAAAACACTATGATTGTTTTATTTGTCAGAAACCACTGTTTCAATTGTCAGAATTATCACCAAAACACTAAGACCATGTTTCAATTAACAAGACCTACACTTTTCACTTTGTTGTCACACTGTTTCAGTCATACCTAAAACATATCAGGAGTCAAACTATGTATGGCCACCATGTGACGTTGACAATTATCCTTCCTGTTGAACTGTTTCCCACAATAACTGCACTTGAATGGTTTCTCACCAGTATGAATTCTCACATGTATTCGAAGATGAGCTTTTGACGGGAATATTTTCTGACAATATGGGCATTCCTCTCCGTTATTTTTGATGTCCAAATTTTTCGTGTTGTAGGTCCTCTTATCAAAATCTGACACAAACATCTCACCTGAAAAAGTAAACAAAGCTTTTATAACTTTATTTCTGACAATGTAATCTAATTAAACTGTTTCATTATTGTTTTGAAAAAAAAAAGGTATAACTTAAGGTGTCATCCATTTTTCACAGGATACTACTACATAAAGAGGTAACTGGGTTAAAAGGTCAGATTGACTTAAATTTCAACTGTAACAAAAATGGCTGACAGAACTCCTCAAGATGCATCTACATGCAAAGTTTGACATTCCTAGGTCAAGGCACTTTGTGTCTTAACAACCATTTTATGTCTTGTTTTAACAGATTCCTGTGACCTTAACCTTTGGCCTGAAAAGAGATGAAGCAGATAGAACTTATTCGGGGTCATCTACAAGGTTTGAAGTTCCTAACTCAATACACTGATTTAAAGGTCAACTTTTTTATTATCGGTCCAAATGATCTTAACATTCTGGCCTGAACATAATGTTATGGCAGGTAAAACTCGAGGTGCATCTACGGTATATATAGTTGGAATGCAACGCCAAAGGTAAACAAACACGGACAACGACTACGGCTCCGCAAACTGGGTCATGATTATAAATAGCTCAGCTTTTTCTTCAATAAAGCAAGCTAAACATACACAACATCTGCAACGAGAACTGAAGATTCCTGGATTTCTAAACTATTTCATAAAATACTTTATTGTAAACTAATGGCAGTTATCTCTTGAAAACCATTATAACTATATATAATTTTGAGAAATGTGGTTTTTAATTGATTTGTACAAGATTAAAACCATAATATGGAAAATACCATTTAGAAAATTCTGAAACATACAAAACATTATTTTAACATTTATTCAGGATAGAAAAAAATCTACAAAGGCCCATATATTTTCAATATATATGTTTTAATGAATTTTCTCAATTGAAACAAAAAATATCATTCAATATTTACAAGACAACAATTCAAACACGATGTAACAAGTTAAAACAATAATACATTTTTATTATCATATAATCTCTAATAAATGCCCTCCTTTTTTTTCCCCCGACACCCCAGTTACACAGAGCCATCGGTGATTGATCGGTAGTTATTTTAGCCAAATTATGGAGTGAACCGATGACAACGTATTTAACACCGATATCACCTATTGGCCACCTGTTTTCCACCTATCAACTGTTATTGGGGAAAGATAAGTTTCGTCAGTGAAAAATTACCGATTGGGATTTTTAAACACGTTTAAAATTCTCGATCGGTGAAAATATTTTACAAATTACTGACAGCAACCTATATCACGAGATATGCAAGCTCTTAATCACTGATATCGCTGATCGGACAAAGATAACCAAATATGAATCACCGGCCATATCTGACGGAAAGTGTTTAACCACTGATGACTAGCTATCAAACACCGATTAATCAGGGTAACGCCCGATATAGCTCCGATTTACAAACGATAAAAAACGGTATATTTCAGCATTTTTATCACCGACCCAACCCCGTTTGAGTTTGCTTTCTGTCACCGATGGCCGTTTACACAGAAAACCAGAAATAAAATCACGCATGACAACCGATCATAACAGCGAGTAAATTTAAAATTAAGTGACCGATTGGGGACCGACCGTCTGTGTAACTAGCACCCGACAAAGAATACAGAACATATTTTTTCTAATAAACCCCCCTTTAATCGCCTTAGTAAAATACTGCGTGACCTGAAAACAAGGGGCGTTTATTAGAGAATATACAATTATACATATAAACGACTATGAAATGCATTCAACTATGTAAGAATGTTTTTTTTCAAATGTACAATCTTAACAACATTTACCTTAAACCAAATGAGCTGCGCCATGACAAAACCAACATGTGTTTGCGACCAGCATGGATCCAGACCAGCCTGCGCACCCGCGCTTTCTGATCAGGATCCATGCTGTTCATTTACAAACCCTATAAAAAGTAGAGAAACTTATAGCGAAGAGCATGGATCCTGATCAGCATGCGAATGAGCAGTCTGGTCTGGATCCATGCTGGTCGCAAATGCACTATGTTGGTTTTGTCATGACGCGGCTCAATAATATTTAGAATAGGAGTGCCTTATTGTAATTTAATTATGATACTTATTAGACAGATATTTTTTTCTCCATTCCCTACGAATGATCACATTCATTGGTTTAAACATATTTATTTAAGCTCGATTGCGAAACAAGTTCTTGCAACTTATATTAATCACTTTCGAGTCCGCTTCCTGGAACCAACCAGTACTGGTGTCATGTGGAGAAACATGGTCGTGACCCGAGTAAGTCTCGAACCCATGATCTCTGGGTTGAGAGGCAGACACCTTAACCACTAGGCCACCGCTCCCCTTTCATTCATTGTATACCCATGTACAAACACACATATGCACTAAAAACACAAATATACACAATGCATGTCATTTTATGCATAATTTATATAAATAGTTGTACCGTATGACCATAGAGGAAAATAATTTCTCTGTAACTGGATATTTTTTGTAATCTTGATGAGTACAACAAAATACGAACTAAATGGCATATCTTGTCATAAAGAAACACAGTTTATTTTCAAAATCTAAGATTTATTTTGTACCGTCACTTAAAAGTTTAACACCATTATTACATCGCCATTTAAATGGTTAACGTTTTTTCTTAAAGTATGTATACACATTTTATGCCTGTATGTTCTAAATATATTATGCACAATGCATGAAATTTAATGCATGATTTATGTAAAAAGTTATCCATCATCATTTATATCTTGCATATGTTTTATGTTTACAATTTTCACAATTATGTAAACACAGAATGTACACCTATAATATGTCTTTGTAAAGTGTCTTTCCTACTGAAAGTTTTCCCGCAGATATGACACTTATATGGTCTCTCTCCAGTATGTTTTCTCACATGTATCTTTAGATGCGAAGGCGACGGGAACATCCTTTTACAGTAGTCACACATGACCGCTGACCCCAGGCTTTCACTCATGACAGCTGGGTTTCTTGTGCTCGTAGGACAGCCTGAAAATTTGAACACAAGAAAATCAAATCAAAATCACTGGCTTTATAAAAACTACCATCTAAATTACTATTGCTATATGGATAAACGTTTATTAATATAACATGTTTTAATTTTTTTTTCAATTTTTTGTCACTGTGGAAAACACTTGTCAGGGACTTTTATAACCAACCAATCATTTGGAAAAAAAAGGATTCTGCAGTCGAGTATAAGTGTTGATAAATCTTTTTTTCAATGTGCATAATTTGTCTTAAAAGTGAGTTCTAATTCAAAGCTCAGGGCTATCTCAATGTGAAAATACGACATTCTTTCACTCATTTCTTGTACTGGAATATTTCTTTGCACGTACAAAAATCTCAACAAAGCTACAATTATTTTTACTCCTAAAACCAGTCATATCTTTCCTATTACAAAATACAGTCTAACCTGCCCAACAGGGACAACATGCAATCTCTACTGTACTGTTATCACTGCATTAAAGTAACTAATATCAAAACTTACATATTCATCTCTCATATTTTTTTTATTCCAAAATCACATAAGTTCCTTCTCATACCATAAATCTAACTAAACAGGAATTTTTAAAAAAAATACCAAATATGAATTAAAAGTAGTTTCAAAGTATGCACTCTTTTATCCTACCTAGATGTTTATTGACAAAATAAAGCAATTAACAACATTTATTTAAGAAAAGAGAAAGTCAATACAAATAAATGGTTTAAGTTTCTCTATTCATTATCAAAGACCAACATTAGAGTAAAAAGTTTTAACTTTTATTTAAAGTTTAATCACTTTATCATACGTAAAGTCTTTAACAGTTTTTTGTAAACTTTAGGCCTCAATTCATGGTGGTAGTACAGCGAAATCTGCTAGAAAATGTCATAAATCCATTTTATATCATTTTTTCATCATAAATCTTGTTTATTCTGCAGTTTCAGAAAGTCTCTAAGTCACAAATAAACAGGTTGCTTGCTATAATTCTTAAATTGTTCGATCTCCACAATCAGCTCTCAACTTCTCTCCAACAATCGTAAGAGTATAAATCACAAGCATACTTTATGCTTCAGGTACATATGCAGGTTCAAGTTACCCTTCTGTGCCGATGTAAATTGACAAAGCGTGCACTGAAACGGTTTTTCTCCAGTGTGGATTCTCTCATGTCTCTCCACAAACAGTTTTCTCTGGAATCTTTTACCACAAAACTTGCACACGTGTTTATATGACGATACATATTTCTCATATTTTTGTTGTTCTGCGGGTTCCGACGGATATAGCACTGTACAGCAATCGGTAACGTTGTTAACTGGAAGGTAGATAAAAAGATCATGTTAAATGAGAATTATAATTTAAATTTCTTTACTGCTTGATCATTAAAGAAACGAAACTTAATTAAGTTCAAACTTTTATTTTGCCAGATATGAAAGCATCATTAATTTTTCATGTATCCATAACTGCCTCAAATTTTTTTATACATTAACCAATACAGATTGCACATTTATTTATAACATCATAATAAATAAACTACTGCATTATCGTACAATGATATGAAAAATGTGTGGCCAATCATATAATATTGTTAGTTTGCACTTTTCCATTGTCAGTGACCACTACCCACAAACAATGCTGAAAATAGGTGTACGGATAGTTTCTATTTATATTGTTTGAAACTGCAAAATTGCATTTGCTAATAATATTTCATCCATGTCAACTCTACATAGCTATGCACCATGTCAATATCAACCGCTTTTAAAATTCCCCAAGTTCACAATTAACCCTCTTGAATTTTACACAGTTCATAAATAAAACAAATTCTACTTAATTTTCAAACTTCCATTGCATTTTCACTTTAAACTTTCCTTGTAACATTATGCACAGTTCACAATAAACAATTCTCAGGAAAACGTCTTGCACGCAATCAATACATATTAATTAAATATTGCATCATGCACATTATTCCTTTCCAACTATTCCTGTAGATTTTACCTCGTTCACAAATGAATCAACTTTTAATTTCATCACAGTATTCCATTACCCTGTCAACACTGTCCTTACATTTACTAGAACCATATTAAAACTGTCCTCACATTTACTAGAAGAATTGTATTAAAACTGTCCTCACATTTACAAGAACCGTATTAAAACTGTCCTCACATTTACAAGAACCGTATTAAAATTGTCCTCACATTTACAAGAACAGTATTAAAACTGTCCTCACATTTACTAGAACCGTATTAAAACTGTCCTCACATTTACTAGAACCGTATTAAAACTGTCCTCACATTTACTAGAACCATATTAAAACTGTCCTCACATTTACTAGAACCATATTAAAACTGTCCTCATATTTACTAGAACGTATTAAAACTGTCCTCACATTTACTAGAACCAGAATTACTGCATTACTTCATTGTGCCTCGCAAACAAATGTTGGCGTAGATGACCCTTTTGAGCCGAACTAAAGTTACAGATGTGACAGGCAAATGGCTTTTCTCCGGTGTGCACTCGTACATGTCTTTCCAAGAATAACTTTCTCTGGAATCGTTTCTCGCAGAATATACACACGTGTTTGTAGACAGATAAATACCTCTCCAGCTTCTGTTCCTCAGAAAGATGCGGATCGTCAAACTTTTTGTTGTCTTTAAGTTGATTCACTGGAAAAAAAATAAGTAAAGAAAATCAATATTTAATTAGATGAGAATGATGTGAAATACTGAAATGTCCAATAAATGTATTTTCCCCTATATTTTGAAAAACAATATTTCTTCAAAATACAACACATATCACAAAAAAAAATACTCATCCATTTCATGTCCATAAAATATTCAATGCTTTATTTCTTCATATGTAAGCATTTTAATCATTACTTTAAATGCATTACATTTTTTTGTATTTTTTTTTTACTTTATGTTAACATTTCTTTCAATTAATGAAACAAAATAATACACAAAGCTCAGTAAATAGCTTAAATATGATTTATTCAAAATAACACTTTTCATAAAAATCATATCATTTTTGTTGAAAGTGTTTACAAATGTTTTTTCCTTGAGAAATGTATAACAATAATCACATGTGACTACCGGTATGTACTGAACAAACATCAACATTTATAAATAGCATTATGTCCAAATTATTATTATATTCATATATTGACCAAGTTTTTACGTTTTACCAACAAACATCAGCTTTGGCAACTTTCTCAAGATTTTTTCCCTTTTATTTAACTCTTTCTTATTCCATCAACACAAAATATATTTTTCGTACATCTGATAGCAGCATCTTCTATAGTCATATCTTCTACATCTAAACAATACAGCTATCTCCTTTCTATTTTGTTTCAACAATGTTTTACATTAAGATTCGCACAAAGTCTTATTTTATCACCAACAACATGGTTAAAGTGGCCCTGGACACATTATAATGGACAAATGATCAAATCATCCTTTCATCGGATAAAAACCCTAACTTTACTGAGTAGATTACTTGAAAAATTCATGTTTTTTATACAGATGATGTTTAAGGTGAACTTTCTGCGCGCTACTGTATTCACAAAGGTGACATTTATATGGTTTTTCTCCCGTATGGGTGCGTACATGGTGTTCCAACAGCAAACGTCGAGAGAATGCCTTCGGACAATACGGACATAAATGTTTCTTTTCAAGAGATGGCCATATATATCCACTGTTTCTATCAGATTGATGATCTGTAAAAGACAAAAAGTTTTTTTTCTTTAAAAAAATCATCAACAAAAAATACAAGCAAGAAAATTAATGAACATACAAATATTTTTACCTAAAGAAAATTAAACTGCGATGTCTCTTAGCAACTCAACAGAAAATCTTCTCAACTTTGTAGTAAACTTACTTAATATATACAAAGTAACAACATTTCTTCATCAAGGTTTTGCACAAGACACAAACATCGACCTTAGAAAATGATGCTGAAATTCCAACATGCAGTCTAAATTTTATGAAATAAATATTTTGTTGACAAAAAAAAAGTTATCTGACAGGTTTTCAGACATATCAGGAATACAAATTTATTATGGAGACTTGTTTAGTATTACTGCCTCACTGTTGTTCTTTTTTCCTCCTCAGAACAACTAAGTGTGCATAGTGATTTAAAATTACAAATTGGGCTAAGAATTACACACACAGACACACAAATTCGATTATATTTCTGTACATGTATTTTCTATTTTTTATGAACACTTGTCTAGTAAATTTATGTAAAAATTAAATCCCTTTTGACCCCTCATTGGAGATTCTTTAATACATGTATAAATGGCATCACATTGGCCACCCATAGTAAACGTCTCATAATACAACAAATAATAATTCTCTTCATTCACTTTTTAATCTTCCAGATCCATACACATATTATTAATAATGGTGTAAAATAACAAAAGACAATATTTTTTTTTTTCCAAAATAAACTAAAATCTTCAAGACTCTACAAAGACCTATAACTGCTGCACTTCTGTTTCTATGGGGTGATGAAGTAAAGTTTTGATTAAACTCAATTTTTAACACAACTTTCAATAACATCTATCAGTTCTACCTAATGGTAATTTATATCAAGACAAAACACATTTCTTCTTTCTTTCAATTCAACTAACTCAATGAATTAACAGAAAGGTCATAAAAATGATCAGGTTTCTCATGAATAAAATAAAACTGCTGACCAAAAACCCTTTTCGCAGTAGAAGTAGACCAAGACAAGTGCTTGTCCAACTTTTAATCTACTGTAAAATTCCTATTTAATGCCCCTCACCAGGGCATTTAATAGGAATATTATGGTATAACTGTCCAATGATTATTTGGAGATTTTTGATATCAATATGTAAGTTGAGAGCTGATTATAGGTTTATGTCTGGAACAGGTCTTCCACAATATCGGTAACTTCAAATCTTGGTAACTCCAAATCCTATTTTATATCTAATATTTGCCTATGAACAAGTCCCATGTGTTGTTTTAGGGCCCATCTATCAATAAAACCTCGTTCACATAGGCTACATTTAAATGGTTTTTCTCCAGTATGTGATCTCATATGTCTTTCAACGTGACTTGGGCGGGTGAACATCCTTGAGCATATTGGACACGCCCACTTTTTACCGGTCTTTGCAGCAGTTTGTATCTGATCCTCGGACAATTGTATCGGTGTGTTGTGTATCCCTGTAATATAAATAAAATATGTTTCACTTTTCTTCACAATTTCACAAGAAAAACTTACGACATTATCTTGGTAACACCGACTAGAAACGTGTCCCATAGGGCACAGAATACCCCAAACATCAGTGGACAGATAATGTGACAACAGATGGAGATAACGTGATATTAGAAGGGACAGATACACGAAAATCTATATACCCCAACTAGAGTAGTGGGGAAGCATTAAAATAAATAAAAGCAGTACAATCATGGGACGTAGGCATTTATTTACTTATCTTTCTATTACAAGAGCTACAACAACAACAGAATTACAATAACAAGACAATATATCAAGTTTTTAATAATAGCAATACAAACAGATAGTGATCAAAGTTGAAATGATTTGAGATTCCAAAGCTCTAAGAGACAAATGAATTTACATCATTGAGGGGCGAGGAAGCAATTAGGGACAAGTGATTTCACATCACTGATGGGCAAAGTCAATGGGTCAGCACTCAGGGACAATTTAGTTAATGTGTCAGCAATGTGTCCAATGCTACAATTCAGTACAACACATACAGTTTTTGTGACTACAGAAGCTGCATAAATGATCAAATGAGATAATTGTGAACAAAAATAATGCCAAAAAATACAAATGGTTATTATGACAACAATAATGGTTTGTGAGAACAGTTACAAATATTCTTTCAATGTTCAACCTCAGAGGTCTGAAAACAGGAGTAAAAGCAAATTTCATGACAAGAAAACTCTAGGAGTCCTTTAGAATGATAAGATAATCATTAAAATCTTATTATAAATATGGTTAATAAAAATAAATACATCAATAAAGTCATGACAAAAAAATGACAATGCAAGGTTATGTTTAAATTATCAACTATAACATAGGTTTGTAACATATACATTGTTAGTATATAAACACTGAGTAAAATTTATTATATACTTATAAATGAAATATTGAGAAATATTGATGAAATAAAATGCGTATTTTCATTTTCCGTATTTTCACTGTAAAAATTTATTTTTCACTGCAGTGAAACATATTTTCCGTATTTTCACTGGTGTCTTGCCGGACTACTTTCTTTTAAATTCTGCCAGTACACAAAATTTAAGGGAAAGTCATTAAATTTTAATGTCAAAAAAGAGAAAAATGTATATAATAAACAGAAAATTCAAGTTTTTTTTATAAATACATGATTTATTTTCATCTTGTGGCATGAAAATTACCATATTTCACTCGTGGCTACCGCCACTCATGAAATATTTATTTTCATACCACTCGATGAAAATAAATCATGTATTTATAGAAAAAACTTGAATATCCTCTATATATGCAAGGTTAAAATGTTGAAATAAAATAAAAAATCCAAACACAATTTTCTCACATTCCCCCAAAAAAGTCCTTTATACAACATAGAATAGCATGAATAATCACTGACAGATCACTGTTTCAAGTTAATAAAGTCACAATACCAGATAAATGCATTTACTCTTAACCTTTAATAAGATCTACTAAATTCTTTAATTTGCCCAGCTTTAATTTTTGGATATTTCGATAATAAATTAAAAAATCAAGGTGAAATTTTCAAATCATTGTCAACCATCTGAAAATAGCTCACCTGACACTATACTCACTGGTGGCAAAGGCTCACTATTTTCCATCCCGGCAAATGTTCATGTTTAAACACAAAACACATTCAAAACTAAGTAAATTGTCGCAAACTGGCTTTCCATAATTTTGAACTTCAGCTTAAACGAAAAGAATGCTCTTTTTCATATTTCTTTTAAAATGCAGTAAATTTCCACGACATACACTTATTTAACAAAATAAATAATCTAATCACTATTTTTTATAAAAGAATTAATCTATAAATCCATGTTTTATTGACTGTTCAATTTCAATAATGTTGATCATCACGTATAATTCCATAGCACTTCTTATTCCGATGAAAACAGAACCTTTTCTTTTTATTTCAATTTCAGGTTAAAAAATTATGTCTTGAAGAAAGTCAATCTTTCATTTTCTCGTCAATTTTGTTCTTAAAATGAGTAACCATGTGAACCCGCATGTTACATTTTTCAGAGAAACCACGCCCACAATGTTTACAATGGAAAGGTTTCTCCCCCGTATGACTCCTCACATGCCGCTCCAGGTGCGAAGGTCGATCGAACACCTTCCCGCATAACTGGCATGTATGATTTTGACGTGGAGGTTTTCCAGTTACTGGATTAATCTCGAGTGCAGGCGGCCTGATATGCTCGTACTCGTGTTGAATGTCTGTAACGAGTAAAAAAGAACATCAATATCTTATTATAGAATGTCAAATCTACTATCAAACATTATTTCTAAAAATATCTTACTGGTAAAAATAAGTTCTAATATACTTTCTTTAGCCAATAAAAATACATAGAAATAGCATCAAACCAGCTTTGTACCTACCAAGACCTAAGACCAAATTATCTTCTTTTTTATCTATTAAAGCTTTATTTCTTCAACAAACACAAAGAATTTTCACATGCCGACTCCACACTTACATAAATACACTGTCTAAATTATACATGCATCAATTATTATGAAAGGTAAAACGGAGTGGGTGAGAAAAAAAATGATAAAACAGTATAATGGTAACATTTTATTGTGCAGGTACTGGCACCTTTATTTTCATGTCTTTCATTATGGTTTTGAGAAAAAATAAAAAACCCAAACATTGGAAAAATTGCATTTTAAACACATAAACCAAAATTAAAAGAATTGCCATCATTTAAAAATTATTTATACAAAATCTATCTCTAAGGAGCAATTTTTGCTCTTATAGTTCAGTTATCAATTTGGACAATTTTGCTTTTCTCCAAAAATATTCCTTTTCTTATCTTTATCCTGTCATATACAGACAAAATTTAATACACAAACAATTAAACTGGGTCACACAAACAACAGACACTTCTTTTCAATTAATATAACAATTTTCCGATGTATCACAAATTAAAATCCCATTTCCATTCTAAGATATAAATGTAATGATTTCTGATTTATCACAAATTAATATCCCATTTCCATTCTAAGATTTAAATGTATCACAATTTCCCAATGTATCACAAATCAAAATCCCATTTCCATTCAAAGTATAAGTTTAACAATTTCCCAATATATCACAATTTAAAATCCCAATTCCATTCTTAGATATGAATGTAATGATTTCTGATTTATCACAAATCAAAATCCCTTTTCCATTGTAAGATATGTATTTAACAATTTCCCAATATATCACAATTTAAAATCCCATTTCCATTCTATGATGGACGCTATAGTGAGATTTTAAATGAGACTTCTGTCGAAATGTTTTTGCACACACAGAACATTTGAACGGTTTTTCTCCGTAATGAACGAGCATATGGCGTCTCAGATTGGCAGGTCTAGTACATCTGTATCCACATAGGTGGCAAACGTGAGCCCCTACTTGTTTGGATCCTGAAATTACAGAAATAACCAGGTTATTTAGACGTTAAGACATTTTCTATCAAAGCATGACTGCACCTACATTTTAAAATGTGTACCAACATTTTAAGTAAATACAGCTTTTTAAAGTATCATTTAATAATTCACTGCTACCCGACGATCAATCACTACATCTGATAATGATCGATTTTTTCAATATATTGAAGATTAACACGTAGTTATGTACATGTACTATGAAATCATTCTTTTTTTTGGTTATTTAACTTTGTCACTGAGCCAATGGTCACAAAATGATAACTATAGAACAAAAGCACTGGTAATTTATTACACAATTTACCAAGACCAAACACTTATGTCAAACTTTTCCCAATTCATACATTTAATCACACACAAATCTATTTCACATTAATTCCAATGGTAGGTATAATAACCATTTCACAATCATTCACTGTTCAAAAATCGATTCGGTCTTTCATATGCACGAGGGTGTGAGATTTCAAATGTTGCTTCAGACGAAATGCCTTATCACAAACAGTGCATTTAAAAGATTTTGTTCCGTCGTGAGTCCACATGTGCCGTTTCAGATGCGAGGGTCGTGAAAATGAATGTCCGCACAGGAAGCAAATGTGGGCCGAGTCTAGTTGATTACCTGAAATTACAGAAAAGTTATCTACCATTTAAACATGCCTGCAAACATATAAACTTTCAATGAAATTAACCCATAGAAAACTAAAGTAAAAATCATACGATCTTGGCTTTCTCTAATAAGAAGGAAATTTTACATCATACTAGTCCAAGTTTTGGGGTGTTATAAAATAAGACAATAATTATATGTGTCAATTATTATCTATTTTGTTTAAGCTAACAAACATACATAGCAGTAATTTCTCACAATTTGGGCACATGACTAAAGTCTTTATACATGAAATAGAAAAATTTACATTCACCAATAATATACAGGTTGTCTTAAAAATCGGAAAAAAAAACACACACTTGTTAAAATGACATAAGGCATATTTAAATTGTTTTAAATACTGGACAATAAACAACATAAACTCATTATAAAGTAACAATGTTCATTGACTAAAACAAATCATCTTTAAATGTCAGCATCGTATTAGATTAAACTAAATAGTTATCTCCCTTGAAAGATATCAATCACATGATATAATTATGTACATTTGTTTTATCAGTAACAAAAGTTTAGTTCAGGCTAAAATCTTATTCTTGTATAGTCATTGATACATTTTTTTCTCAATTATTAACTGCTATTTTTATTTTAACAATGGTGTAACAACAATGCTTTTGTTCGTTTTCTGCATCCTTTTGAAGAGAAATTGCATTCAGATATATGTAATCGTAATTTCCAGTTCAACTGTTTACAACAAATTGCTATAATATCACCAGGTATCACATAAGTTCTTCAAACACAGATTTTCATATTCCAAATACTTTTCTTATTCCAGTTATGTTTAGGTCAAACACTTACAAAATATGGCACTCTCTTAAATTTAAAACTTTTTAAGAACATATGGCATTTAAACACATTTAATGTACAGAATTCACTTCTGTTTCTGTACATAACTGAAATTGGAATATTTTGGGAAGTTCCAAGACAAATTCTGTACAAAATTAATTGCAAGGTATCAATTTCTCAAATCTGAGAGAAAATGTATTTTAATTTTCTATCGGCCATGCCCTCTGTGCTTTCAGATCACAGTGGACTATCCATCATGCAGTTTACTATTTATTTTGAAATTTTCTCAAAAGATGAACGGTCAACCCTGAATACCAAGACAGACAAGTCCTTTAAAGATATCAATGTGGTAATGGTTAAATGTGGAACAACCTATGATAAATGTAAGGGGTTTTTGATGTCAAAATGCCTAAATATGACAACAGTGGACACGATCTGGCTCATTCAGACATGAAGGGTAGGTGGGCAAGTCGTGTCTTCAGAGTATCACGGTTTTCACCCCCTCTTCACTGAAAAATCCCTTTCTTAAAATGAGTCACAGTGTGGTCTTTTAGATGATGTTTTAACTTGAAACTCCTCTGGCAAATTTGACACGTAAATGGTTTCTCTCCGGTGTGCATTCTCATATGTCTGCGTAGGTAATAATCATTCTTGTTTTCTTTTCCACACAACGTACAAGTAAACCTATGCTCTGTACCTGAAAGATTAAATGTAATATTTTATATTTAATTAATGCTTTGCTCTTGTTTTCTCAGTTGTTGTCTTCAAAATACAATCAAAGGAGTATTGCTTCAAAGTTTCATAAGCATGCTCTTTCACAATAAAACAGGTATATCAACATGCACATTTAAAAATTTGCTTAATTCACCGTCTATAATTATGTATCTTTTTTAACTACCAACAATGAAAAAGATTGAAATAAACAAGAGCATCACATGCAATGTTCATGCTCATATATTAAAAAAAAATTTAGGTTAAAAAGGGGCATAACTAAAAAAATATTCATTTCAGAATTATGCCCCTTGTCTAACAACTGCACCTTTACTAAGGTTTAGGCTTTATTTGATAAGCAAGTATTCCAAGTTTCATGTTGATGCCTTTTAAAATGTTTGAATGATGGGCTACATCAATTTTTTTTTGCACGAGGACAACAACGATAATAATACCTCACTTTTTCTTCGAAACAGACAAGCTAAAAATGATTTATAAATCACTTTATTTTCATTTCTTATGAAAAATTTTTTTATTCTATACAATCATGCTTATCAGTTTTCTTAACAATAATAACAACAATCTTTAAATTTGATTTCAAAAGCACAAAATTAATGACAATGTATAAAATACAATAGTGAAGTTTCTTTACTTATAAAATTATTTATAAAACTATTCATTGTGTTGATGTAAATCTTAACTTTGTAATCAATTTTATAACATAAAACTATATAAATTAAAACTTTTTTGTACTTAATTATCAGCATGATATGTGTACAACAATATTTAATATAATTTGTATAACATTATTCAAACTGTAGTCAAGTTTCTTGTTTTGTTATGTTCAAAAGACAAGTTCAACAGTTTTTCCAGGTAAAACTTAAATCAAATACTTCATGAATCATAAATGTTTTCATATCATATATCATTTCAAGCCTTGTTTAGTAACTCAACAGAAAATTCAGAATTTCAAACCTCAAACACGAGTTCTGTTTCTCAATAAGATCCATGCAGTGCCAGTTTAAACGATACTTTAGTCATATACCATCAAGAAGTTCAAAGAGTGGCTTTCCAATATGTTTAAATCAAGTTTTAGTAAAAAAAAATCAAAACAGACAATAAAAATAAAAAAACTTTTCAGCACTACATTTTTAAGACAATATAAAGAATTTCTTCAGATAAAAAGAATTTCTTCAGCACTTTGTGTTTAATCCTGCTTTATTTTGTTTTTTCCCCATTCTATCATTTTCACAACACTGATAGTATTACACTGTGTCACATTTCAATCTCTAGAGATTCATTGATTCCTTTAAATGAACGGCAAAGTGACTCTTCAAGTGGTGTTTCAGCGTAAAACACTTTCCGCACACTTTACATTTAAACGATTTCTCGCCCGTGTGTATGAGCATATGTCGTCTCAGATGACTGGAGCTCCGGAAGATCTTCGTACAATAGCTGCATTGATACGAACTTGAGCTATTCTCCGTCACGTTCGTCACTGAAATTGTCAGAAAATAAAACAGAATAAATGGTCACTCATTTTTATACCTCTTAATGTATGTCTATTATACAATAATTGATTTAAAATCTGTTTGTCACTAAACTTACCTACAATGATTTGGTTAGATATATTTTTGGATAGAGGGCATCAGATGACAAATTTTCTCTACGTAACTTTAAACTACTTGTTCCTTTGAGTGTCAACACTTCAGTATATCAAAATTGATCATTTTCAGAGAATCACCAGTAGTTACTAACTCATTGGTTATAAATTTATCCAGATAAGTATTTAAATTTTGTCTGTGTGTCTTTTGAGCTTTGTGTTGTGAAAATACTACGATAACATGCATGACTTGTTATCTTCTGCAGGCAGTTATCCAATCAAAAAAAAGTAACCTATACAAAACCCTAGCTAACTGTACTCACTTGAATTTCATGGGTATTGACAAATAAATCATATTTACCATTCATTTTCATAATTGATTTTTTATATTATTTAAGATGATGTTAATGATTCTCTATTTCAGTTGTTAATCTTTTTTTTTTAAAGAATTCTTCATAATTTCATAAGTAAACAAATAATAAACGATAAATTTTCAGTTTTTAACAATTTATTTAGAATTACAATTGTATTTATACAAAAAGGTTGTAAACAGAAAAAAAAAATCTCCTACATAATCAAGATTTCATTCATGAACCCCTTAGTTTTATAGACTAATGTCCAGCATTTAAACCAAGCTATATTAAAGTTGATTGGTCTGTAATGGAAGGTTTGTTTGTTTGTTTTGGGTTTTACGTCACACCGACACAGTATTGGTCATTTGGCGACAGTTGTTGACAGTGCTCAGTATTATATGTAAAAACAATATAAGAAAGAATTATATATGAATGTAGTTGGTAAAAATTAAAATACATGACCCAATATGACGTATCAATATATATGGCACATAATAAAGTGTACTAGAATAAAATATTATTAGTTTATTATAAATTACTCTAGAGCTCTATACACATTTTTGCTATTTTAGAAAATTAATTTTTCATAAGAATATCCATCTAAATGATTAATTTCCATTGTTTCTATCAATATTTGAAATATTGAAAAATGTACAACTTGTAGACCAATCCACTTTAATGTAAAATTTTTACCATCAATAATCAACAGACAAGTAATTCATGCCTTCAAAATATAATATATTGATATATAAGCCATTCACAGAGAATGCAGAACTTGGTAATTGCTCAATAGTTATCCAGGAAAGTTTAAGTTCAGTGGACTGACTGCTGTAAAATGACCAAAAATGTGTAAAAATCTCCTTTAAAAACAAACATATCATTACACTGATACGAAAAAAAATATAAGTAGTTGATAGCTAAGAATGCAAAGTTTATTGCTATTTTTTAATTATATTCATTAGCATCAACTATTCTATTCAGTAAACAAAATCGAGATAAAAAATACTCAAAACAATACCAATTTAGTAATAATGCAACTTTATACATTCTAAAAGTAACTGTTGTAACATAAAAAGTCACATTATGTTCTACTGATCTTCATGAATATCAGTGTTCTGCTTTTCTAATTCAACTTCTTTGGAGTATTCAACATTATTCCCTTACTTTACTAAAAATCCAACAAGAACACATACAATAAATTTTAAAATAAAATCTTTAGAACTCAATTTACACATATAAACCAGTTCTTATAAATACTAAGTCAAACCTTTCCTTGTTATCGTTCTTTCAATGTTTAATCAATAAAATCTCATGTATCTTTAGAACATTCATAACTTCAGCTTCAAGCTGAAATGTGATTCAGTTTATTGTCTGTAACTCCGCCTAGCCTGTAACTCCACCTATATCCAAACTCTTACCTTTACGCAAAGTTTAAGAGTCAATGTAAAAATATCCATAACTATCTAAATGTTCCTCCATCTAATCTATTTGAACACAATCCACAAATTTAACACAACATCAACTTAGTTACAAGTCTAGTTACAAGTTTTTTATACTTTTTCATACCGGTAAGTGATTTTTTAGCACCGCCCTGTATCTTAACTCCGCCTTTTTTTCGTAGCTAATGAAGGGTTTCGCCACTCGTACTTAAATCACCGTCCTTCATGTGAATTAGTACATGGTTTGTCAGGTGATGTTTCAACCGGAAATACTTCCCACACTCCTCGCACTTAAAGGATTTTTCTCCCGTATGAATTTTTAAATGTCTCCGCATATCGCTGGCTTGAAAAAAATGTTTTCCGCAATATGGACACGTTCTCTCCGCAATTCTAATGATCTGTTTTTCACCTAAAAATAGAATAAAGTCATTCTTGATTTTTGTATTTTGCAAAAACAATTGCAAATGACTACCTACTTACTGTAAATTCACTTAAATTTGTGGGCATGAAATGTTGTGATTTTGTTGAAAAGAACATTTTCAAGGGTTCTAAAATATTAGTAAATTGTCTTTTTTATTTTCAAAAAAATGAAAACACAAATTAATGTAATAGAAGTAATTTGAACAGAGGAGTTATTGAAATTTTGTTGGATATTAAATTTCCTAGATTGACCTATCCACAAAACTATGAATTTAAATGCCCACAAATATTAATGATTTTACAGTATATCAAGAAAAAATTCAAGTAATCTCAATCATGCAAATAAACAAGTCCAAGAATCATAAAGTTTCCAATATTTTCTTTAAACACAACCCTGAAAATTTAAACACCACATATATCATTAAGCTTTCACTATTGTTTTTTCATATTTTATAAACTTGTAAAAACGTTCATACAAAGTGAATAATAATTCAACATACTCAATATATTAGTCCTTCAATCTCCAAAATTTCATTATAAAATTACAAATCATCAATCGACACCAGTATCTTATTCAAATGTTTTGTGACATACTTGTTTCTATACACTAACACTAGCTTTCCAATGATAAAAGCTTATTTCTAAATAACAGGATCCAGAAGTCCGTGTTTATTCCGAAGATGGTTCTTTAGATGATGTTTTAACAAAAACTGGCGGTCGCACACGGAACAACAAAAATCACGTTGTTGTAAATGACTTTTCATATGTCGACGTAAATAGTAATTGTGGGGGAAAACTTTGTTACAGATTGTACATATTTCCCCTTCAAGTGTTGCCCCGGACGGCAATTGTAATGAAATGCTGTCGGTATCATTTTCTTTGTCTGTATGGAGTATGTACCAGCTTGGTCGCCCTGGTCCTGAAATAATAACAAAGAGTAATTTCTGTATTTGTTATTTATTTTCATGTCTAATTATAAAGGTATTCCATGTACCACATAAGTAATATATATTGTCTGTTTTGTTGTGTATGTGTGTGTGCGTTTTATATTAACTATTTTATAAGTCACGCCATATTTGGGCGATCCCTAAATGCTAAAAACTATAAAATTTATTCTTTGATAACCCATTTAGCATGTTTAGCAAAACAAAAATTACAAAAATTCCGATTTGCACACAAAAAATAAGACGATTATTAGTTTATCACCATTATAAAGATATTTATTTTACAAATGCTACAATCATGTCTACTTTTCACTTAAAACAGAAAAGCTAAAAATAGAACAAGCTAAAAATAGATCATGGTGCTGCCAGAACTGGAAATATTCAATGCTTCTCACACTTGCTTGATATTTCTCAAATACAGGTTTTTAAATATCTCTTGATAATATTAGCATAGAGAACAAAGCAAAATGTGCAATTAGTACATAAATAATTTACCCGAACACGTAACTTTCCAGCTATTCAAAGACGTGAAAAAAATTTTGAGTTTATATTATCATATCGTAAGCATAAAAATCATACTGGACATTAATTTCATCAAGTGCTATCCTTAAAAGGTAGACAACAAATAAATAAAACTTCCAGAAAAAAATGAGACCTCGATTTTTAAATTTGGTAAAGGGAGATTATTCAAAATCTTATTTACGTACTTACTCAAAAAAGTGACTGACAATGTGAAATAGTCATAGTATATAAACAAGACTTGACTTAAGGGAGTCAACTGGGGAAAATGGATGCCAAAGTTACGTACTTTGCCAGTCATCAAAGAACAATGCCCCTGCAAGTTCATGCATACACAGCATAATATCATGTGCTGAAGTGGAACATTAAGATAAATCAACGTATCAACATTGGTTGCACAGTCATGTACCTCTATTTTGTCAAGTGCATAAAGGTAAGATAACTGCAGATGATACAGTAATGGTTTGATTTGTTTCGCTCCTTGTAATACCAATTTTTTGGTCATATCTTTCAGTAAAGACAACTTTTCTGTTTTCACTTTTTATTAAACTTTAAACAAAACACATACCATTACCATCATGTGAATCACAAGTCAATGAAGTCATAATTATATGAATATAAACAATATCCAATATTTTCTTTTACAATTCTAAGCCATGAAAATTTGTTAAGCTGAAAAACACTCAAATCATTTTGGCATTCCTTTTCTCTTCAGTGTTGCGTATTGATGTTCATGGACTTGAAAAGGGTTTATACAAAAACACTTGTTATTTTAGACCATAAACGTCTCGACTGTATGCACTACCTCACTTGCATGTGGCATTACATACTTGTTTTTTTTTACACTTATAACTTCCCAGCATTAAAATCACACAAATATCCGATTTCAGATGTAACTTTTACACACAAACATCCAATTTCAGATGCATTTTTACACACTACACATCCAATTTCAGATGCATTTTTACACACTACACATCCAATTTCAGATGCAATTTTACAAACAGTTAACACACATCCAATTTCAGATGTAACTTTTACACACACACACATCCAATTTCAGAGGTAACTTTTACACACACATCCAATTTCAGAGGTAACTTTTACACACACATCCAATTTCAGATGCAACTTTTACACACACATCCAATTTCAGAGGTAACTTTTACACACACATCCAATTTCAGATGCAACTTTTACACACACATCCAATTTCAGATGCAACTTTTACACACACACATCCAATTTCAGATGCAACTTTTACACACACATCCAATTTTAGATGCAAATTTTACACAAACATCCAATTTCAGATGATACATTAATTTTAATCATTTCACATACAACATTTAATCATTTATACTTTCTAGTAAAATTTTATATGATAGGATTGAGAAGTCCGTGTTTATTCCGAAGATGATTCTTTAGATGATGCTTCAACAAAAACTGGCTATCGCACACTGTACAGCAAAAATCGCGTTGTTGTAAATGACTTTTCATATGTCGACGTAAATGGTAATTGTGCGGGAAAACTTTGTTACAGATCGTACATATTTCCCCTTCAAGTGTTGCCCCGGACGGCAATTGTAATGAAACACTGTCGGTATCATTTTCTTTGACTGTCTGGAGTATGTACCAGCTTGGTCGCCCTGGTCCTGAAATAATAACAAAGAATATTTTCTGTAATGTCTTTATTTGTTATATGTTATTCACAAAAGCTGGTGCAAGTTGGTTTTAGTTGTACGTGTTTCTGTTACCTCTAGTCATACCATAATAAGGATTCACAACCAAGGGAAGCCACGTAATACTATCACAACACACTTCCCTTACCAACATCACAAAATAAAACTACAAAAATCTCCTTTCACAAAGTTATTTTAAAGTCAGTCCACAATATTGACCTGCAAAGTTACAAATTTCATTTGCTTGCCTTTCATTATAGAATAGAATAAATCCTGTAGAATTGAATAAATCCTTTAGAATAGTATAAATTCTTAAGGATTTAGACTTCCAGTGTACCTTTTTTTAAAACCTGATGTTCATAACACTTGTTCCACTTCACTCTGTGATTATTGTTTAACAAGACTACAAAAAACATTGTGTATAACAAATTCACTAAGTGTAGATCTAAAGGTAAATCTGTTCTAGATCTACATATTTATGTTTCCGCTGAATATGCTTCTTTAAATGGTGTTTTAATATAAACCCGAGCCCGCATTCTTTGCAGACAAAGTCTCGCTGTCTGGTGTGACTAAGCATATGCCTCTGTAGGTAAAACCATCTCGGGAACACCCTCGAGCATATAGTACAGCTCA
The DNA here is from genome assembly GCF_026571515.1 of Ruditapes philippinarum. Lineage (NCBI taxonomy): Eukaryota > Metazoa > Mollusca > Bivalvia > Venerida > Veneridae > Ruditapes > Ruditapes philippinarum. The sequence goes on from NW_026853259.1 coordinate 71,866, forward strand.
CACCCCTGCTGCCTTGTAGCGACAGTTCAAATTCCTGATGGTCTGAAAGTAAGAAAACTTCATTTACTATGAATAGGACTTCTTTAATAGAACTCAGCAAGCATTCAACTTTCAAACAGAACAATTATAACTAGACCTATCACTGAAGGTGATTAATACCCCCACCAGCAACTTTTTGAAAAATAAGTAGTCTGAAGAAAAATTTCAACACAAACTATCAACTGTGTACAAAGAAATATTTCAATTAATTGTAATCCCAACTGGGGTCTCCAAATAAGCTTGCTTTTCACAAAGTTTGATTACAATATCTCATTCCTAACTCTAGTTATTGTCCGGAAACCATTTTTCTATTTTTAGGAATGGTGACCTTGACCTTGACCCAAGGGGGTCCAAATGCAATACCAACCCAGGTCTTCATATAAGCTTGCTATACACCAAGTTTGATAACAATATCTCATTCCTAACTCTAGTTATTGTCCGGAAACCATTTTTCTATTTTTAGTAACGGTGACCTTGACCCCAGGGGGTCCAAAAACAATACCAACCCAGGTCTTCATATAAGCTTGCTATACACCAATTTTGATTACAATATCTCATTCCTAACTCAAGTTATTGTCCGGAAACCATTTTTCTATTTTTAGTAACGGTGACCTTGACCCCAGGGGGTCCAAAAACAATACCAACCCAGGTCTTCATATAAGCTTGCTATACACCAAGTTTGATTACAATATCTCATTCCTAACTCAAGTTATTGTCCGGAAACCATTTTTCTATTTTTAGTAACGGTGACCTTGACCTTGACCCCAGGGGGTCCAAATGCAATACCAACCCAGGTCTTCATATAAGCTTGCTATACACCAAGTTTGATAACAATATCTCATTCCTAACTCTAGTTATTGTCCGGACACCATATTTCTATTTTTAGTAACGGTGACCTTGACCTTGACCCCAGGGGGTCCAAATGCAAAAAACCAACCCAGGTCTTCATATAAGCTTGCTATACACCAAGTTTGATAACAATATCTCATTCCTAACTGTAGTTATTGTCCGGAAACCATTTTTCTATTTTTAGTAACGGTGACCTTGACCTTGACCCCAGGGGGTCCAAATGTAATACCAACCGGAGTTTTCACATAAGGTTGCTATATACCAAGTTTGATTACAATACCTCATTCCAAACTCTTAGTTATCGTCCGGAAACCATGATGTGGACCGACCGACGGACGGACCGACCAACCGACAAGCTGACTCCTATATACCCCCCCTAAACTTCGTTTGTGCAATACCAACCCAGGTCTTCATATAAGCTTGCTATACACCAAGTTTGATAACAATATCTCATTCCTAACTCTAGTTATTGTCCGGAAACCATATTTCTATTTTTAGTAACGGTGACCTTGACCTTGACCCCAGGGAGTCCAAATGCAATACCAACCCAGGTCTTCATATAAGCTTGCTATACACCAAGTTTGATAACAATATCTCATTCCTAACTGTAGTTATTGTCCGGAAACCATTTTTCCATTTTTTCGTAACGGTGACCTTGACCTTGACCCCAGGGGGTCCAAATGCAATACCAACCGGAGTTTTCACATAAGGTTGCTATATACCAAGTTTGATTACAATACCTCATTCCAAACTCTAGTTATCGTCCGGAAACCATGATGTGGACCGACCGACGGACCGACCGACCGACCGACAAGCTGACTCCTATATACCCCCCCCTAAACTTCGTTTGTGGGGGTATAACAAGAGCAATAGCAAGTGGGGGTCACGCTCAACTTGTGCATATATCAAAAGGCAAATACATCAGAGGTAGAACAATGTGGTAAAGGCTTTTCAAAGACAACATCATTATTGTACTTAAATTTCATTTAAGTTCTGCATCTGACCTAGTTCCGTATTTGACCTTGACAATCAAGGTGTCATTTATAGATAAATGTCATCCTTGAAATATTTACGCATCAATGTTGTCATAAGTGTTGTTTAGTCAAGTATGATTCAAATTTGCCCAACAATGCAATTCGAGCAAAATATAATAATTTGACCTTCATTGTCAAAGTCATTTACAGGTCAAGGTCTTATGGTGTTTACCGATAATAAAACCTTCAATCTAGTACTGATTAGCCTGTCACTCATTACCACCCCTAATAATTTGACCTCTGAGGTCAAGATCAAATCTCTTTTACCCATATTGTGCCAAATATCTTAGATGGACTTTGGGCTTGTCCATCTATTAATTTGGAAAAAACTATCAAATGAAAAATAACAACTGACAAAATAGGGAAAAGTGTCGACCAAGATCATACAGCATGGGTGTACTGGGTGTTCTTGGTCTGCACTGGCTACATGGGTAGAATCAGTTACAGCCAACACACTTAAAAGTTCAAGTCATCATATTACACTATCAAACTTATTACAAAGCTAAATATAATAAAAAAATTTAAGCCCTTTTTTGATGTAGCTTAAGATGACTGTGAAAGGGTCAAAACACAGGTTAAAGGTATTAAGTTATAATATACACTAGCTACTATCAGCAGAAAAACAATAAATCCATCAAATTACACACAAACCCTGGAATAACATCTGAATAACTTGAAAATATTACAGGAAGTTCATTTGGCAATTTCATTATACTGTCCAAGACTATTATAACTCGTAACTATAGGGACAATTAACAACTTGCTCAGTGTTGCCCATACATATGAAATTGTTAGTTTTCACAACAATATGATAACTGTAAGTGTTTACCTTCAATATTATAACTAATTATAACAATACAGGAACAGCAACGTTGTCTTTACAATTTTTCTGAGACGGTCAATTTTGAATTGTGGTAGTCATTTTTGGCTTGATCATGTAAAACAAGTGTTTTCCAAGTTTTGGAGGTGGCCTGAGACACTAATTTAGGCCTGCAGCAGCCTCCTATTGACAACCCTTACACAACTTGCAACAATAGTACTACTATCAGTGTTACCTTCAATAATGTCAACACTAATTGTAACAATTTATAATTATTGACACAAATGTTCAGCTTGCAACACTAGGAGGATTAGCTCTGTTTACCTTCAATACTTTCAACACTTATTATATAACAATATATAATTATTGACATAAATGTTCAACAATAGGACAACCATATGTATTTACCTTCAATAATGTCAACATCATCATCCCTGATATCATACATTTTTATGGCAATTAATCATTTCTCCTCCTTGTAAAACAATCACACCAGTTGTCAATAGCAACACAAAATCAGAAATTCAAACAATCAGTCTCAAAATTGTATCTTTCCTATATCAAAACTGCAGTAAGTTATGTGTTTTGCGCACTATCAATCAAAATTGCAGTAAGTTTATGTGCTTTGCGCACTATCAATAAAAATTGCAGTAAGTTTATGTGCTTTGCGCACTATCAATTAAAATTGCAGTAAGTTTATGTGCTTTGCGCACTATCATTATATATATAAGTTATAATTTAAGCTATTCAACAGATCAAGACAATGACATTTTTCACATATAACTTAAAGACATAAAAATATACGTTAACATCTGAAACACTTTACAATAACGACATCGCGAAAAATTAAATATCATACTTTGCAATATAAGTAAATACTTTACAAAACATATTAATTAACAATTTCAAACAAGGCACAATTTATTCTCTTAACAAAATACGATGACATAATAGAATATATTTAAAAGAAATCTGAAACAACTGTTACAGTGTACTCTCAGTTGTATCTCTTTTAAACACAAATATTGACACCATCCAGTTTTATTAGCTATATATCTATTGCAGAATTTTTAATAGACATTGTCTTGAAAAAGTTGAAGGACTAGCCAGTTTAATATATAGTAAATATTCTACCATTTGCCTCTAGTTATCAGATGGCCATTATGTAAAATGCTTAAAGGAAAAAAATAAATAAATAAAAATCTAAGAAGAGATTTGCATTTTCCAGTATCCCTAAACAAGAGGGCCATGATATGGCCCTAGATCGCTCACCTGACTTATCAAACTCATCCAAACAATTACCTAGACAAGCATTCTGACCAAGTCTCATGACAGGTGAGTCAAAAATGTGACCACTACAGTGTTATCCATATTTGAGCAGTGCGACCTAGTTTTTTACCCAGGTGACACATATTCAAACTTGACCAAGAAATCATCAAAACAAACTTTCAGACCAATTTCCAAGATACTTGGATCAAAACAGTAGCAACTAGAGTGTTAACAAGATTTTTCTATTTTTAGCTCCGGTGACCTAGTTTCACATGCAATTTTGAACTCATCCAAGCAATTAACTAGACAAGCATCCTGACCAAGTTTGATGATAATTGAGTCGAAAATGTGACCACTAGAATGTTAACAAGGTTTTTCCATATTTGGGCGGTGTGACCTAGTTTTTCATCCAAGATGACCCATGTTCGATCTTGACTTATCAAACTCATCCAAACAAATTTTCAGACCAATTAACAGTATATTTGGATCACAACAGTAGCCACTAGAGTGTTTACAAGATTTTTCTATTTTTAGCTCCTGTGACCTAGTTTTTCATCCGAGATGACCCATGTTCGATTTATTCCCAGCAATGACCTAGTCAAGTTTCCTGACCAAGTTTGATGACAATAGAGTCAAAATTGTGACTAGAGTGTTAATAAGGTTTTTCTTTTTTTAGCTCCAGTGACCTAGCTTTTCATCCGAGATGACCCATGTTCGAACTCATCCGAGCTATCACCTAGACAAGCATCTTGATCAAGTTTGATGATGATTGATGCAAAAATGTGACAGCTAGAGTGTTAACAAGGTTTTTCTATTTTTAGCTCCGGTGACCTACTTTTTCATCCGAGATGACCCATGTTCGAACTCATCCGAGCTTTCAACTTGACAAGCATCTTGACCAAGTTTGATGATGACTGATGCAAAAATGTGACCGCTAGAGTGTTAACAATGTTTTTCTATTTTTAGCTGCGGTGACCTACTTTTTCATCCGAGATGACCCATGTTCGAACTCATCCGAGCTTTCAACTTGACAAGCATCTTGACCAAGTTTGATGATGACTGATGCAAAAATGTGACCGCTAGAGTGTAAACAATGTTTTTCTATTTTTAGCTATGGTGACCTACTTTTTCATCCGAGATGACCCATGTTCGAACTCATCCGAACTATCACCTAGACAAGCATCTTGACCAAGTTTGATGATGATTGATGCAAAAATGTGACCGCTAGAGTGTTAACAAGGTTTTTTCTATTTTTAGCTCCGGTGACCTACTTTTTCATCCAAGATGACCCATGTTCAAACTCATCTGAGCTATCACCTAGACAAACATCCTGACCAAGTTTGATGATGATTGAAGCAAAATTGTGACCTCTAGAGTGTTAACATGGTTTTTCTATTTTTAGCTCCAGTGACCTAGTTTTTCATCCGAGATGACCCATGTTCGAACTCATCCGAGCTTTCAACTAGACAAGCATCTTGACCAAGTTTGATGATGACTGATACAAAAATGTGACCGCTAGAGTGTTAACAAGGTTTTTCTATTTTTAGCTATGGTGACCTACTTTTTCATCCGAGATGACCCATGTTCGAACTCATCCGAGCTATCACCCAGACAAGCATCTTGACCAAGTTTGATGATGATTGATGCAAAAATGTGACCGCTAGAGTGTTAACAGGGTTTTTTCTATTTTTAGCTCAGGTGACCTACTTTTTCATCCGAGATGACCCATGTTCAAGCTCATCCGAGCTAACAACTAGATAAGCATCTTGACCAAGTTTGATCATGATTGATGCAAAAATGTGACCGCTAGAGTGTTAACAAGGTTTTTCTATTTTTAGCATGCTCAGGTGAGCTAAAAAGATACTTAGCAGTGGATAATTGTTACTGAGTTAATTTCTGAATGATCTTTTAATACATCAATATTATCAATGTGCTAAAGTTATATCGTATCACAGAGCTTTGCTTGTCTGTCAAATATCTGTAAAAATATGGTTTCAGGCATACGTAATAAAATAATATAGTTTCTTTTACAGTTGGGGTTGGGTTGTAAACCATCTGAAAGCGCCTTAATTGGCAAATGCTAGAATATTTACTGTAATACAGCTTTTTTATATCATAAATCACCTACAAATACATTCATTCTGTATAAAAAAAAGTATATAATAGATAATACATTGTAACAACATGACTTTTGCATTTTCATTTTGAGACCAGAAATTTGGTAATATGGAAGTCTGACATTAATCAAAATTCATACTGAAACACCTACCTTTTTAAACTCCAATCAGCAGACAAACTTTGGTCTTCATGTCACATTATAAAATGTTTATCTGAATTTGTTTCCAAATTGTAATCTCATTTCCACAAAAGGGTCAAAGTTCACTAATGCTCTTAATAACACCAATGAGGAGCAAACAATGTCTTACTCATTCACATACATTAATTAAAACTTGCTCTTTCTTAACTTGGAACTTGTATCAGTCTTATCTAAGCTTCACTGTGCTTGTGAGCACCTACGCCCTTATTAACATAAATTACATCATATTCATTCATTTACTGGTGTCTTAATTAGAAATTTTATCTATGTGCGACACCAAGATCCCTTAAAATGCTTTTCCAAGTACATATAGCTGTCACAATGCTCTCTCAAGTTTTTATCAGTAATTTAAGACCATTTTTCTTTGGATAAATCCATTTCCTAAGCTAAGGCTGAACACTCTGTCTAGGCATATATTTAGCAGCATATGTGTAATAAATACCTTTTTCGTGTGGAGGTAATATAACATACATTTTACACAGAGCAGGAATTATATTAATTTAGCATATATTGTATTTCAAAATGGTCAGAATTGTGCATATATATGGGTGTCACCAGTGTGACAAAACAATATAGGTCATCACAAGGTCACAATTTTCATATAGTAAGTGTATAAAAACATTTCGTATTAAATATGCATTTTTGGTTCAGCACATTTGTAAAATAGAACAATATAATCAATGTTTTCAATATGCTACTTTGTTTCTACAATGCCCATGCATGATACACTTATTAATCCAATTTAGTAATTAATACAGTTGAATGAAACTCATAAAAAGCATAAAATTCTTGCAATGATAAGCAACACATTTATTCTAAGTTATTTCAAAATCCACCAATAAATGACAGGATTGTTGACCAGATAAGAACATGAAAGAACTTGAATGAAATGATAATTAAAATTAGTGTGACCTTGACCTTTGAGTTAAAGGCCTTGCTTTTGCCCAAGACACATCCACTCAATATGCTACACTATGATCCCTCCATGAATGACAAAATCATGAACCAGACACTACGGTACCATTCATACACAATCATATTTCATTTTAATTTCACGATCCAAACTTTGGATGTACAATTGTAACCTTGACCTTTTTGCTGATGACCTTTTTTTCCCATCCATGTCGGACACATTTATTCAAGTTTTTATATCCATCAAGGAAATACAGAATAATTGACTGGACACAACTGTAAACATACTGTACAAACACGACTTTGACCTTTCAGCTGGAGACCTGAATCTTGGTATGTGGCACTTTTGTCATCATGTCAAACACATATTTGTGTTCAAAGCCATTTTAAAATTCCACCAGGAATGACAGAATAGTTGATCTGCCATGACCACCAATGCCTTTTTATGAAAAATTCATTAATTAGACTTTGGAAGTCAGGGCCCTCGATCAACCAAATCTGCGGCCGATATTCGGCCGCAGTCCCCCACCAAAATAGTATGTTTTTTTCCCCCTAACAGAGGTAAAAATTCCCCCTCAAAACATATAAAGTGTTAAAGAGAAAAAATGAAAACTAATTATGTTTTTGAAAATTAAAACCCATCTATTTGACGTCTATTTAGTAAATGGAATATCGTACAGTACATGTCTGCACGTTTCCGTTTGTTTTATCCCCCAAAATCTACCGTCACATATTGACCTTTCATCCTGTAAAAATGCTAAAATTTCAACAGAAATATGCAGAAAAAATCACAATTCCTACCAACAATTTGATTTCAAATTGTTTATTCATGAAATCATTTTTTTTTTGTCTTCAAATGTTACATCAACCACGGTAAATTTTGCCGTAAATTACAAACTTGTAAGTTTTGTTTTCATGATACTTTATTAAATAACTGATGAAAAATGATCTTATAATAAACAATCAATTTAATTTTATATAATTGACATCAGAAACAACTAGAATCCTGGATGTGTAAACAGAAAACAAACAAATTTGCATTAATTTTGTCACATATTTTCGCGATGCCGATTTTTACGAATGTTTTACAAAGTCAAGAAAAGGAAGCTTAACACTAGAAATGTAGTTTATGAATAGAATTTACTTTAGGTCCATGTATTGATCATACTGGAAATAGAGACATTTGTCTGAATGTGTTTCTAAATGCTTATTTTTTTTATTTTATTTTTTTTTGGGGGGGGGGGGGTGAATCATAAAGAAAGCTAAGCAGCATAAAGATCTGATGGTTTAAGGAGTTAAAAACTTTTCTTCAAATCTTATCAATTACTTCTGAACAGTTTAGTGTTACCTATTTTGGATTTTTTTAGCTCGACTATTCAAAGAATAGAGAGCTATTGTAGTCGCCCCGGCGTCGGCGTCAGCGTCCGCGTCGGCGTCTGCGTTGGTTAAAGTTTTTTGTAAAGTCAAATATCTCATTTATTACTTGAGATATTCAATTGAAACTTACAATACTTATTTATAGTAACAAGATACATCAGATTGACAAGTTTCATAACTCTGCCTACAATAATGACAGAATTATGCCCCTTTTTAACTTAGAAATTTTGGTTAAAGTTTTTTGTAAAGTCAAATATCTCACTTATTGCTTGAGATATTCAATTGAAACTTACAATACTTATTTATAGTAACAAGGTACATCAGATTGACAAGTTTCATAACTCTGCCTACAATAATGACAGAATTATGCCCCTTTTTAACTTAGAAATTTTGGTTAAAGTTTTTTGTAAAGTCAAATATCTCACTTATTGCTTGAGATATTCAATTGAAATTTACAATACTCATTTATTATTTATAATAACGAGGTACATCAGATTGACAAGTTGGATAACTCTGCCTACAATATTGACAGAATAATGCCCCTTTGGAACTTAGAAATTTTGGTTAAAGTTTTTTTGTAAAGTCAAATATCTCAATTACTGTTTGAGATATTCAATTGAAATTTAAAATACTTTTTTATAGTAACAATGTACATCAGTTTGCAAAATTGCATAACTCTGCCTGCAATATTTGCAGAATTATTTGCCCCTTTGAAACTTAGAAATTTTGGTTAAAGGTTAAAGGTTGAAGGTCTTCAAAGATATTTACTTATGCACGTCGGGTCATAATTGGAGGGTCATAATTGTATGTCACTGACCAAGTTCCATAACTCTATCTTGCATTAAGGCTGATTCATATCCCCTTTTCTACTTAGTCTCTTGGTTAATGTTTACATGCAAGTTTTACATTTCTCAATAACTATTAAAGATATTTATTTAAAACTTCACATATGCATTAAGGGTCATAATTGTAGGTCACTAACAAAGATCCATAATTCTATCTTGCATTTAGGCTGCTTTTTCTCCACTTTTTCAACTTAGAAATTCATGGTAAAGTTTTGCTTGTAAGCTGTTATCTCAATAACTACTGAAGGGTTTGTGCCTTTTTTGGGACAATTTTATGCATCCATGATAATAAAGCAGTGATTTACTTGATAAAACATCTTAATAACAAGCCTTTGTACCTTTTCTGTCAAATTTATGTATTCATAGTTAATTAGTATTATTATACTCAATAAAACACCCTTGTGACATTACCTTCCGAATAATCAAGCCAATACTGTATAATTAGACTCTCTCTAAGGCCTATAACATGAATTTATAAAAAAAAATAAGCCCTTTTGTGAACTTAAAAAATTTAACATTACCAATGCTCTTTTACTATCAAGCACTTAGAATAGTCGAGCGTGCTGTCATACAGACAGCTCTTGTTTAAAAAAATAATATGCATGTAAATAAAAAACAGCTGATATTTAAATAAGTTTATTTGATATTTGACCATAAAAGAAAAAGAGAAAAATTCCCCCCAAACACCAAAATTCCCCCTGCTGAGGGTAGCGACCCGCTTCCCCCAAATTGGATTGAGGGCCCTGGAAGTACACAATGTGGCCTTGATCTATGACCTTGAGACCTGGCTCTTGAGCTCAACATGTAATCATCATGTCAAATGCATGCATTGAATTTTATGAATAGGTTTTTATTTTCAAAATTGATTCAGGAATGACAGAATAGCTGACCTGACATGACCAACAATGAAAAACTTCAAGAGATCAAGAGTGACCTTAACTTTTGACCTATAATCTAGGTCACACATATCACGATTCTTTGTTTTTAAGGCTTTTTAACACAGATTCTTAACACAGTTTTTGGTCATATCTTGACAGTCAATCCTCCCTAGCAAGTTTTCTTGGGTAACTAACCAGTACTAACCAATTTGACCGCAAGTGACCAACTTTTAAACAAACATAATTTCTAAATCAGCAGCAAGAAACAAATGACCATTAGATTCCATGTCATAAATCAATTGTCACAGTGAAATCATGACTTGCCCCAGCATTGAACAACCCTGGATTACTAATCTGAAGCTCTCCCTATTAAGCTAAGCCGGAAAATGGGAAGACAAACACACTGTACAAAAATGTGCTAGATGCTTATGGAAAGTAACATGTATTTTGAAATCAATTCATGAATTTCATAGCCATGAACATTGACAAACAGATGTACAGACAATTCAGTAAGTTAACTAAATGCCACCCATCTGGGAGAAAAAAGTTGTGACACCTTATTTATATAGGAATTGACAATTTGTTTCATATGGACCATAATGAAAAGACCTTCAAACTCAATGGGAAAAAGGTAAAGTGCTTTCTCGATATTGGTGTGTTTAAAAATCAACAGTTTTATTTCAGTTTTTTTTAATATAATATTGCAAACCACCCTGATAATTAACTTTTTAAAACAGGGCTTGTAGTAACAAAAACAGCATATGAAATACAGACATATCTTTTATGTATATAAAACAAGAGAATAAAAACATTGGACAGAAGTATTTGGTGAAAGCTTTAAAATTTATATTTTTATATGAAAATGTTTAATGTGACAGTATTAGTCATAGCAAAAAAAAGCTTTCACCAGACACTTTGCCTGCTTTGATACAATCTACATGTTTGTAAAACGTTAACATAGGCCTTCAAAATGGTTAAAAATCAATCAAATTTCTTTTATTACAAGTACTTTTACTATAAATTTGTAATGAAATAAAAAATCATATAAATATATCAGAATTTTGATCAACAGAAAAATTTTGCACCAGTCTAATCTACATTAGTATGTATACGTGACAGATCAAATTTAGGCATTATACGACATTTTTCAATAGCATGATAAAGAAACTAATGTTAGTAAAAAAAATAAATATACAAGTATGGAAAGATTAGACCGGGTTTTCATTTAGCCATGTCAACATTTGAACACAAACATGTAGATTATATAGACTGTGACTCATCCAGACTTTAGTTTCAAGTTTCATTTTGACAGTGTAAATAAATATATACATGAAAGCCTAAAAATCTGACCATATATTTATACCAAATCAGTCCTGGAATGGCTGCTAGTTGGGACTATAAGTAAAACAAGTCGGGACAAAAGACCAAATGTGAATTTTGACAGAATTTCCAGAAAAATTATAGTTTCTTGTGATTGAAAACCGGTCAACCTTCAAAAGGACGGGAAAAAGGTTTGCATCAAGCTACAAAGTCAGCGATGTAGGTGTACGCTTGCATTTAAAGTAACTTTTTTTATACACTATTAGTCTTTAGACACCACAACAGTACTGCAGAGTTCAGTCACAACTACAGAATTCGGTCATAGCCCTTAGTACAAACAAATAGTTCTTTCACAAACAGACACAGGGCGAATTAAATTTGAATGCTAATGCATTAACAATGCATTACTTTTGTCAAGTATTGCAACAGATTTAGCATTATTCTAATTAATGCTTATTTAATTCATCATCCTACATTTTACTGAGGATCTGAGACAAAAACAGACTGACACTTGTTCTGGACGATACTTTATGAGCTCACTGAGCTTACAGTCGAAACAAGCAGGCCAGTACCTATGAAGAAACTGTCTTTGCTTTTTGGTTATACAATGAAAATGAAGATTAATATTAAAACAATATAAAGTTTTTTTTTGAGACAAAAAAATATCCAAACTTTTTTCTTCTCAGGTGGGGGAAGTATGTGGTGATGGGGGGGAATGAAGAATTATTGCTTATTAAATTGATATATTTTGTGTTTCGAAATGCAAAACTTAGAACTATTTCCAAGAATGAGACACAGTCAAGAAACAATGATAAGAAATAACACTTACTGTATCCTTGAGCTGTCATATCACCTGGGTTTCCCGTAGCACCAGTTGGATCATAGTTCATACCCATGGAAACACTAGGATCCCAGTTATCCTGGGGCACCATAGGTCTACCGGGCTCTACGCCCGTTATTTCTAACTCCATCTCATTTTCAGTTAAAGCTTCTAATTTAACACTAACATTTGGGTCCATTTCACTAGCTGTCTCTGAACTTTGCTCCTGGTTATTTCCTGAGATCAAATTTGACAAGTCTGAGTCTAAACTAAGTCCTTCTGCTGGAGGTTCATTTGGAATGGTTGAGTTTGAAGATTCTGATTTGGCATCGTCATCCTTTTCACCGGATTCAGATTTCACTTTTGATGGAGTTGAAGGTGCGTTTGATGGAGACTGACTAGAACTTTGAGCGTTAATGTCCGATTCCGGCGCAGCAGAATCTTGATTGGATGATTCGTCATTGCTGTCCTCCGGTTCAATTTTTATAATTTGTCCGTCAAGTTTATTAGGTGATTTTAATGGACTAGGAGAACTAACTGGCATAGCTGCTGCTCTTATTGGCCTTGTGATTGGATAGGGTTGATGTCTTTGATTTGGTGACCGTAACGGATGCCGAGCTCCCATGAACCTCGGCGATGGATGTCGAGGGGAACGCGTTGGCATGTAGTGACGAGGACTGTATGTATTAGCAGCAACTGCTGCTGCCGCTGCAGCTTTACGCATAGCTTCCTCTCGTTCTTTCTGTTCTTGTTCCTGCTTCTTCTTATGATGATCTGCAATAATAAATTATAATGAATAAATACTCAGAAAGGATCAGTAGTGCTAAACCAAAATCATAGTGCTCTGTTTTCAAGTTAAGTTCCTTTTCCAGCTATTTTGGGTAAAATGGCCTCAGGGTTAAATTGGGAATTCAGCACTAAATAACTTGTTCAAAAAGTACCTTTAACAAGACCTATATTAATATGTAAGATCATATAACTGTAAGATCAATATAAAATTTGTCTCAAAAGTTGGAACAGTTCGAACTTCTTGGATTGGTGGATGCTCATTCTCATGACTGGTGCCTACAGTAGTACTGTAATTAATACATCTCGATTTTGACAACATGGCAAAATCTCATAAAAAGCTACAAAAAAAGTCTTGCATTTATTTGATTGATAAATTACTAATTGGTATCACTTTGCTACTTGTGGCACTTTTACCCTATCACCAAGTGCATTATGAGACTTATTCCAAATTCAGTTTAAAATCCCAACTGCTACTAAATAAATGAAAAAATTGTTGTTATTATGTTTTTTTCCAACACCTTCGTATTTCTCAAATGCTGCATAACTTTCCCAATTTGAAAGGTCTTTTCCCAAAAAAGTTGGAAAAGGCTCACATACTCAAAACTACAGCAACACAGTAGTGATCTATATCACACAAGAAAATTTGTTGTGTAATTTATTGTTACTTTTGGGAAAATTTCAATGTTGAGATGAACATTTGAGCCAAGTTTGAGAAAATGTCTCATGTGAAGAGGGGACACAATACTGTCTTATTCTAGACTTGTAAGGGTGCCCCCCAAATGGTATTAAGCCTACACAGTTGCTGCAATGGTTCTGCAAGTTAACTTATTATTGCCAAGTTTAAGGAAATCCAAGTTTGAGCCAAGTTTAAGGAAATCCTTCAAGGGGTAAAGCATTTCTAGAGCGGAAAACAAGTTGTCTCATATTTGACCTTTGACCTCCAAGGGTGGCCTTGACTTTGAGCTGGCACAGCAGTGGCATGGGTTCTTGAGGTCAACATTAAAGCCCAGTTTGAAGACAATCCTTCAAGGGCTATATAGTATTCATAGAGTAGACACCATGGAAACGGACGGAACAACAAACACCACAAATTGATTAATTTGTATTTAGCTCTCTCATAGCAATACACTAGCAGTCTAAAAATGGCCTAACTTGTAATGTTTTAGCATTTGCAAGATAGATATCATTCACAATACTGGACAGATAACTTTTCATCAGGTATTCCTTGGCTATTTATGTAATTCAAATAGACACTGTAAATAGGTCTGTTAGTATTGTGAAAAACTAGAAATGTGTCCATAGGAAACGGGTGCCCCCACCGCGCCACTGTTCTGTCAATCTTATGACTCTAAGTCAAATATTTTTTGAAAACTAAAAATCTTTTACTAAGTAAAGGGCAATAACTTTACAAATACTGAATAAATCCATAAGCAAACCCCAAGGTGCATAAGTACACATGCTGACCAACATTCTTGTAAACTTTCAGAACTACAAGTGAATTATTTTTGAGCTATGCACATACAAGTTGAAAATTGCAAATTTATATTACTGTAAGTCAAGCGCAATAACTCTAACAAAACTGAAAACAAGAGGGCCATGATGGCCCTGAGGTCGCTCACCTGTATATAGGCCCCCCAACCCCCATCCCCCCAACATTCCAGGGCCAATTTAACCCAAGGGCTTTTATTTGCACAAACTTGGTAGACACCCATAAGAAGATGTTTCATGCTAAACATCTAAGATCTAGCTCATTGGTTTTTTTTCAAAGAAGATTTTAAGTGTTTGCTATACACATATAAAGAAAATCAATGACCCCCGGGACGGGGCCAATTTTGACCGGACCCCAGGTCTTTTATTTGAACAAACTTTGTAGACACTCACTAAAAGATGTTTCGTGCTTAATATCTAAACTATAGCTATTTGGGTTTTTTCAAAGAAGATTTTTTAAGTTTTTGCTATACACATATAAGGAAAATCAATGACCCCAGGGGCGGTGCCAATTTTGACCCCAGGGCTTTTATTTGAACAAACTTGGTAGACACCTATTAGAACATGTTTGATGCTAAATATCTTAGCCATAGCTCTTTGAGTTCTTTAAAAGAAGATTTTTTAAGTTTTTACTATATGCATATAGGGAAAATCAATGACCCCCCAGGGCGGGGCCAATTTTGACCCCAGGGCTTTTATTTGAACAAACTTGGTAGACAACTATTAGAACATGTTTGAAGCTCAATATCTTAGCCATAGCTCTTTGAGTTCTTTAAAAGAAGATTTTTTAAGTTTTTACTGTATGCATATAGGGAAAATCAATGACCCCCCAGGGCGGGGCCAATTTTGACCCCAGGGCTTTTATTTGAACAAACTTGATAGACACTCACTAGAAGATGTTTCATGCCAAATATCTAAGCTCTAGCTCTTATGGTTTTTTAAAAGAAGATATTTAAAGTTTTTTCTTTCGGTTGCCATGGCAACCAGAGTTCTGCATGGAATTAAATTCTTTGAACAATTTTTAAAGGTGACCGCCAAAGGAACATTCCTGTGAAGTTTGGATGAAATTGGCTTAGTGGTTTATGAGGAGATGTCATTTAAAGTAAAAGTTTACGGACGGACGCCGGACGGCCGAAAAACGATCACAAAAGCTCACCATGTCACTTTGTGACAGGTGAGCTAAAAATCAACATGAAAAGTCCAAAGTGCATAGCTTCACAGTGATGTGAATCATTATTCCTTTAATTTAGTGATGTTGATCATTATTCCTGTAAAGTTGGTTGATTCTAACTCAAGCACTCGAGGAACAAATAACAACATAATGAAATGGTTTTTACTAAGTCAAGGGAAATAACTCTACAAATACTGGATAAATCCACATGCGAAACCCCGGGTGCAAAACTAAATATACTGAGCAACCTTCCCCTAAGGTTTAATGACTCTATGTCAAATCCTTTTTGAGTTACATGCAACACAAGTTGCAAAATTGCAAAAAATTTCTAAGTCAAGGGAAATTACTCTAAAAATACTAAATAAATCCAGACGAAAATACCCAGGTGCACAACTAAATATGCTGATCAATATTCCTGTAAAGTTTCATGACTCTATGTCAAATCCTTTTTGAGTTACATGCGACACAAGTTGAAAACTGCAAAATTTTACTAAGTTAAGGGAAATAACTCTAAAAATACTAAATAAATCCAGACGAAAATACCCAGGTGCACAACTACACATGCTGATCAACATTCCAGTAAAGTTTCATGACTCTAGGTCAAATACTTCTTGAGTTACATGCGACAAAAGTTGAAAATTGCAAAATTTTACTAAGTCAAGGGCAATAACTCTAAAAATACTAAAAATATCCAGACGAAAATACCCAGGTGCACAACTACACATGCTGATCAACATTCCTGTTAAGTTTCATGACTCTAGGTCAAATACTTTTTGAGTTACATGCGACACAAAAGAGAACGGACGGACGGACAAAGGTAAATCTAAATGCCCGCCACTAAATTGGGACCACAAAAAAGCCAAAACGCCATTATTTGTCTTGTACATGTATCATAATGTAAAAATTTAGATAAGTTTAAAATTTAATGGCAGTCGGTAATTTGAAATGCATGAAAAAAAATGACTTTTTTGTCATCACTGCTATGAAATATGCTTCTGCATATGTTTTGATTGGAATTCTCAAAATTTCTAGATATTCAATTAGTGATTTTCTAAAATGTGTATCAATTATTGATGGACAGAAAAATATACTAGAAAACTATAAATCCATATTTTTTCTATCGATGACAGCAGCTCTTGATATATGAATATCTGAGTAATATATAGAGGATATTAAATGAGTGTAAGTTTATTAGTTTAATACTGAATTTATTGAACGAGTTGAATAAAATTATATTATGCGAGCCTCTGGCGAGCAAAATATTATTTTATTCAACAAGTTCAATAAATTTAGTATTAAACTTTCACGAATCTAATATTCTATTTACCACATTCCAAAATTAAAGATCGTTTGAAGTAAAAATGACTCATTTTTCATTAACATGCCTTTAGAATAACGCTAACATTTAATGGGTCTTAACGCTATGTTTACACGCAAATGACGTCACGTCAAAATATATGCACGACTGTGCAATACCATTTTTACGGAGTCGTAAAAGCTGCACAGGTGTGTGATAAAAGAATATTATACATACATTTAAGACAGAAGCCAAGGAACTGCGACTTTACATCCTCGTGGTCATCAAGGAAGGACTTCCCAGAATCTGATCCCAGATGGCTGAGTGTGCCATCGTGAATACTAGCTGTTAGGATTATAGAATCCTCAGATGTGTATTCTGCTAACTGCTCAACCTGTAACAATAATTAACTAAATTTACATTTCAACATTATTGTAGTTGACCTGAAAAATAAACAAGGTGGTGTTTCTCTTTAACTTTGCTTTAACTTTAATGAAACGATTGCAAGAGTTAAAAAAATTTTTTAGAGCATAGGGAAAAGGTGGTCTGATTTATATGCAATGTTGTTACAAATCAAACCAGCCAAAGAAACATGTATAAACTAAACAGAAGCAGATTTATTGTAAAACCTTACATAAGTACCTTTTATTTTCAAATTTTCAACTTACCAATTGTTGTATTTGAGCCTTCAGGACAGCTTTCAGAATCACTTTGTATCCTGGGATTTCTTTAATTACCTCCATATCTGGAGCAGCCATTCTGCTGTTAATTTATGATGCCAACAAAATTTGAAATCCAATCTATGTCTTTATGCTGTGTGTAAGGTGCTGTCTTTTATTTCAGTTCTGCGGTTTCGCAAGTTTCTTCATTAAACTACGCTGTCCAATCAAGCAATAAGTGTAAAGTCCACTCAACTTGGGAAACTTGAATTTGAAGTGTTTATTGCAAGATTCAAGTCTGAATGTCTTAATTCCTGAACAGATTTAAAGACGCTTTAACCATTAACCTGAAAGACCAAAAAAGGACAACATATAATAAAATTTCAATCATAAAAGAGGCCATAGTGATTTGCATTTCTCACCAGGCCTCAAGAATACGAAACTTTTTTCTCATCTCTCTCTCAAATCAGTCAAATTTAAAATCTGTGCCAGTTTCTGATCATAAAATACCTTTAAAAAAAACTTTGCAACAGATTTTATTTAGTCATATTATTTAGTAAATTCAAGTGATTTTGACCCATACTCTGCTGGCAAACATGTATATGTTTACGTACCAAATCCTTGTGCCGCATTTTTGTCTACCAAGGATTTTTAGTACGAATGAGCCAAATGTGAACGTGAAATAGTGATAAAATGTTTTTAATTGTCTAGCCAACTGTTTT
Organism: Ruditapes philippinarum; assembly: GCF_026571515.1. Classification (NCBI taxonomy): domain Eukaryota; kingdom Metazoa; phylum Mollusca; class Bivalvia; order Venerida; family Veneridae; genus Ruditapes; species Ruditapes philippinarum. Next base: position 90,472 of record NW_026853259.1, read on the forward strand.
CACAACGGCCCGGGATATGAATCCCTTGCTTGTAGGCCCGAATCTGGAGTTTCCGGCCTTCTCTTAACTTATAGTATATTTTTAAAGGGGGTCATAATTTACAATTTTTTTTTGGTTTTCGGCACTTTTAAGATGAACACAGGGTTTTTTATCAATCAGGTCATATGTTTTCATCCCAGGTCCGATACTCGTGCCTGTGGATTTTACTTGATCTTCAGAAATTTAGCACATTCAACAGACAAGGTAAATATTCTTATTGTTATCATTTTTATTTTTGTTTATATTAGTCCTTAAAACATACACCTGGAAGTGTACATGCAAATTGTTCATCATTTATCATCATGAGCATTGTTGTGATATGAATTTTGGCCTACTTTCACTTTGGACAAACAAACATGACTGACAATGCTGTGGAAGAGATTTACAGACAGTTCACCCTCAGGCAGTTCACCCTCAGACAGTTCATCCTGGGCCATTTTTTAGCAGACACTTCACCCTCAGACAGTTCACTCCTCATTTTAGGAAATTTAATTGAGACACTTCACCCCTCATTTTTAAATTTTGTGTTCAACAATAAGAAATGTGGAAAATAATAATTGTATTCAATAGTGACTTATTATTGAATGTTATAATAGAAACATCATACATGAATTCATTCATAAATACCACTTTAATCTAATTTAGAAATACCACTTTAACCTAATTAACTAATCCACCATGAGATAACTGTTGAATAAACAAACAACCAATTAACATGTTGAATAATCAAGGTGACATGCATCAGTGTCTATTCTAGGATGGGGGACGGGGGATTCACTCATAATTAAAACTAGAGGGCCATGATGGCCCTAGATCTCTCACCTGACTTATCAAACTCATCCAAACAATTACCTAGACAAGCATTCTGACCAAGTCTCATGACAGGTGAGTCAAAAATGTGACCACTACAGTATTAACAAGGATTATCCATATTTGAGCAGTGCGACCTAGGTTTTTACCCAGGTGACACATATTCAAACTTGACCTAGAAATCATCAAAACAAACTTTCAGACCAATTTCCAGGATACTTGGATCAAAACAGTAGCAACTAGAGTGTTAACAAGATTTTTCTATTTTTAGCTCCGGTGACCTAGTTTCACATGCGATTTCGAACTCATCCAAGCAATTACCTAGACAAGCATCCTGACCAAGTTTGATGATAATTGAGTCGAAAATGTGACCACTAGAATTTTAACAAGGTTTTTCCATATTTGGGCGGTGTGACCTAGTTTTTCATCCAAGATGACCCATGTTCGATCTTGACTTAGAAATCATCAAAACAAACTTTCAGACCAATTAACAGAATATTTGGATCACAACACAGTAGCCACTAGAGTGTTAACAAGATGTCCCATGTTCGATTTATTCCCAGCAATGACCTAGACAAGTTTCCTGACCAAGTTTAATGACAATTGAGTCAAAATTGTGACCAGTAGAGTGTTAACAAGGTTTTTCTATGTTTAGCTCCGGTGACCTAGTTTTTCATCTGAGATGACCCATGTTCAAACTCATCCGAGCTATCACCTAGACAAACATCTTGACAAAGTTTGATGATGACTGATGCAAAAATGTGACCACTAGAGTGTAAACAAGGTTTTTCTAATTTTTAGCTCCAGTGACCTACTTTTTCATCCAAGATGACCCATGTTCAAACTCATCCGAGCTATCACCTAGACAAGCATCTTGACCAAGTTTGATGATGATTGATGCAAAAATGTGACCGCTAGAGTGTTAACAAGGCTTTTCCATATTTATAGCTCCGGTGACCTAGTTTTTCATTCGAGATGACCCATATTCGAACTCATCCGAGCTATTATCTAAACAAGCATCCTGATAAAGTTTGATGATGATTGGGTCAAAAATGTGACCACTAGAGTGTTCACAAGGTTTTTCTATTTTTAGCTCCTGTGACCTAGTTTTTCATCAGAGATGACCCATGTTTGAACTCATCCAAGCAATTGACTAGACAAGCAATCTGACCAAGTTTGATGAAGATTGGTTCAAAAATGTTACCACTAGAGTGTTCACAAGGTTTTTCTATTTTTAGCCCTGGTGACCTACTTTTTCATCCGAGATGATCCATGTTTGAACTCATCCGAGCTATCACCTAGACAAACATCCTGACCAAGTTTGATGATGATTGGGTCAAAAATGTGACCTCTAGAGTGTTCACAAGGTTTTTGTATTTTTAGCTCTTGTGACCTAGTTTTTCATCTGAGATGAGCCATGTTCGAACTCGTCCTAGCTTTCAACTAGATAAGCATCCTGACCAAGTTTGATGATGATTGAGGCAAAAATGCGACCGGTAGAGTGTTCACAAGCAATTGTGGACGGACGACGGACATTCACCGATCCTAAAAGCTCACCCTGAACAAGCTCAGGTGAGCTAAAAAAATCCCCCTATTCAGTGGCAGTAGGGAAATTTTACATAAAGAAAAAATGATCAACAAATGTAATAAATTTTCACTTTAGATAAAAATTTACCCTTTTTTTCCAAATCCTAGGATAGACACTGAATTGTTAAACACAATGAATGAAAGTACTTTGTATTACAATTGGTGATTGAGATAACATTGTCCTTATGTTTAAAAGATGTACAATATTTAATAGTCCTATAACAATTAATATGATGTTGCTTTGAGGTATTTTTGCTTTGGAGTAGCAAAGTCATACTGAAATTTGCTATAAAAAAACCATACCACTTTCCGCAAGAAAATCTGAAGGAACAAAAAAAAACAAACACTTAAATCAGCGTATAAATACATTGATTTTGACCTCTTCATGAACAAAAGTCAAAATTAAATACCTTTTAACAAAATAATTAAACTGTCACATCCGATAAATCATGATTTAATCCTCTTATTTAATTGAATTATTTATACAGCCTATAAACAAATGGCCGTCACACAGTGAGCGAAATAAGATTGGCTAATTCAGATGCAAGCATTTAAATGAGTCAAACGTTTCAAAAGAAATATTTTTTAACAAAATTGTTCCGAATGCCCTACCGTCAGCGTGTAAGAATATATTTTTCTGCCTAGTAAACTTGTGAATCAATCTGTAAAGCACTTTATTTATCCAGTATGGCCGATAGGCAAAAAATAGAATAATGTTTGTATTTTATTTAAATTGATAACTACATTGTTTGAGGTTTTTTTCATGATTGAGTGTGAAATTAAAAGAAAATTTGAAAATTTTTTTAATAAAACTTGAGCCTTGAAAGGCGAGAAAAAAAGATTTTTTTGTGATTTTTTTATGATGCTATGCGTTTATCACAGGAGTTCGGCCAGTGTTCCCACTAGAATTTAAATTTGAGGGTACATGTACCCCCTAGGTCATATTTTCGGGGGTGCACAGAATATTTAGGGGGTACAAACTATAAAGACAAGCAAGTCAGTTAAACACATACTATTTTTACAGCAGCAGTCATGTAAGATTGTTGCTTTTTGGCGTTGCATGACACATTGTGATCGTCGCATTTCTGGTGTCTAACTAATGCTGACCGCTGGAAATTATAAGTCCCAATTGTAAACGCCGATTTCAGACACTTTTTAGTGTTTTTTTCATATGTCTCGCATGTTAAACAAAACATTTTCCCATTGTCTTTGTCAAATCTAACCACAGGAACTTGAAATTCTATCACTATTAACGATAATATGCAAAATATACCCCCTATATACTATAAAAAAACACAAGGAATGAAACGCCTTTTCCCCACCCGAACATAATTTACGCCGAACAAATCAACAAAACAACGGATCAAAATAATCTATCTGGCCATTTCGATAAACAATACATAAATGCATCAAATACCACCGATAACTTTTTTTAATTTCGTAGCTATATATGAATAATTCAACATTTTCTGATTATTTCCCACGATCTGAGTTTGTCGCCGACTCCATTTCGTGACGTCACTGGATGTTGATTCGAGGAGAATAATATTTATTAATATTATTTTTAACAAGTTCCAAAAATAACAAGTTTGCAAGTAAAATACTGTCAAACTAGAACAAATGACTGATTTATTTCTTACGACAGGGCTGAATTTATTTGATGGGCCATATCAAATAGAGTACTCAATTTTTTTTTAAAAACGAAAGTACTATTTCAAAGATTTACCGTTCTTGTTTGGGGTTTCCCTTTCAAATGTATTTATAAAAGTAATTTTTTAAAAAGGTTTTACATGAAGATGTTTAAATCTATTTACATAGAATAATTTGTATAAAAGTTTTATACATACCTGTTATTTTTTGGAACTTATTAAAAATAATTTTAATAAATATTATTCTCCTCGATTCAAAATCCAGTGACGTCACGGAATGGAGTCGGCGACAAACTCAGATCGCAGGAAATAATCAGAAAATGTTGAATAATTCCTACACAGCTACGCGATTTTAAAAAGTTATCGGTGGTATTTGATTCATTTATGTATTGTTTATCGAAATGGCCAGATAGAATAATTTGATCCGTTGTTTTGTTGATTTGTTCGGCGTAAATTATGTTCGGGTGGGGAAAAGGCGTTTCATTCCTTGTGTTTTTTTTATAGTATATAGGGGGTATATTTGGATATTATAATTAATATTGGTTATTTGATAGAATTTCAAGTTCCTGTGATCTAACCCATGAAAATTCGGACAACCAGGAGTTCTGAAATCGTTTGCAATGTTTCTTTTTGGGGGTTCAACACTATTTTCACTAAGGCCTGGTTTTTGATTTGCGCTAGAGGATTGAGTAAGGGTCGGCGATTTTCGCTGGAATCGCTTTTATGGAACCATTCATTTAAATTGCGTTGCATATTCAATAACTTTTCCGGCGATTTTTTAATATTTCAGACGGCTAATTTGTATCACCCGGATGTAGACTTGTTACTGCTTTTAATATAGAGCGTCGCGAAGCGTCGTTAATAATTATAAACCAGTCCATGAGCTAAAAATAGAACAGCTGGGAAACCCGAGTCATGACCTCAGTTATGACTGATGGGATTAAATTACGGTCTTGTAAACAATTTCAGAGATTTATGAGTAGATTATTGATTTGTGCTTCGAATTTGCGGATAATTTTTTGGCAGTTTTACTTCAATTTTTATACGTGCATGCACGCACCTAGCTGTAATTTCATGCGTGATTTTTGTAAATTATGCGTGATTCACGTACATTTGTGCGTGAATGGGAACACTGTTCGGCCATGCCAATAATGGTTCAATTATAATAAAATAATCACCCCGTGACCATCAAGAATAAAATTACCATCCAGCAAGCACCTGTTTATATAGAATATATACAAGGTATATAACTCGCCATAGCGGATTCCACAAACGTAAACAATTTGCTGTCGCATTTTTTGCCCAACTCCTATGGCGTTTATGAGCAATAACTATTAGACATAAACTATACCAAGCCTGTATTGGGCTAAATATCTTAGTTAGTGTTTGTTAACATATGAAAATACTTAAACACATAAAAACTTAATTTGTTGTTGAATTATTAACTAAATAAAAAAATATTGAACGAGGTGTGAAGTGTCTTACTGATCGGGGGGGGGGGTAAAGTGTCTCGAGGGGTGAACTGTTTTGAGGTTGAAGTGTCTTCATAATTTGAGGGTTGAAGTGTCTGGGTGTGAGATGACTTGTTCCCGCTGAATCAAATTATACTATTTTTTCATGTGATAAATCGGGGCCTTTCAATACATTATTGCACAGTTTTGTACGTGAATGAAACATATAACTTCCCCTATATTGAATACTCAAATGGCATAGGATTCGCAGACTGCCACAAATAATTTGAATCAAGTTCGAAACCCACTCAAATTTATCGATTATTGGCCAAGATTTTTGACCCTTTGTTTCCCAATTTGGGAGTAGATATTCTTAAATATTTGGGGATATCATCGCATATAACATAAGTATTGGTATTGCTTCTAACATCTTCTTACCATGTCATCACGTGTCTTTCAAATAAATGCTTTAAAATGTAGCAAGCATTAAAACAGGACGCCGGCTTCTCCTCTCTCGCAAATTTCCACCATCTTGAATCAATTAATTGCATTATCCAATCAAAAAGGACCTCGCGCGCTTACAAACGCATGAGGTACTTGAGGGGAATTTAATTGATTGGGTCAGAAGCCACTAAAACTAAGATAATTAGACGTCGCGTCGCATGTGGTGTAGATATGCATTGCCTATTCTGCAATGGGGAAAATTTTAGACTAGTTTTTGTGTATTTTTTGTTTGTTTAACAACATCACACTGTTTTCTAATAAAAATAGCTTTTCTGATGTATAACACAGGTCACACAACTTTAAGGAATTAAAATAAACGTTTAATAATAATACGGATTTATATTACAAGGATCGGACACTTTCGTTTAGGTTAAAGTCCCGTCGCGCGCATGCGCAGAATCGGATAAAGATGGCGTAACGCTCGGAGTGTGAAATATGACACATTTTCACAAGAGTATGTGGTGTTATTGCAGCTCTGTGAAAAATTATACACATATGAATGTATTGATACAGTATTATTTTGTGCAGCTAAAGTATTAATATATGAAAATATGCCGATAGAACGCTGCGACGCTTAGTTAAAAAGTACCTAATTTAAAAAATATTTGCCTATTGTTTAGGCATACTCTCTACACTTTGACGCCCTTTTACGTCAAGCATAGATTATTACCGCGATTCAGAATAAGATAATTATTTTTTACATGGTTTAATAGTGGCATTGCAAAAAAAATGTTTCTTGATTGCTAAAATACTTTTAAAGAATTTCATGTTTGAAATGTGTCTTTATTTCTGTGAATTATTTCCAAATGATTTGTACATGTTTTATTTGATCTACCTGTATATTAGTATAAATATAGTAAATATTCTACTAATTAGTGTATTAAATATATTTTCAAATCATTCTAGACATTCCATCATATATAAATGAATTCATTAGATTGGCAAGGAAGAAACTTTTATTGGCATACTGAACAGCTGTTTTATATAATTTTTTTTTTGGAAACATATTTTTTTCATAGTTATCCTTCACAATTCACGTCAAATGATTTATTTGACATATGTTTATTTTCATTATTTTTCAAAGAAAGGACTATACAAATTAAGTTGTTTATTTTCAATTTCATTTATAAACGTTAATAAAGAAAATAGATTTACATTGTATTTATATACATGTATATCCTCTTCAGAATCATTTTCTTACCACACATGCCATGGACTGTAGTTAAAGACCGCGCACATACAACATTAACATTCCATTTCTATTTGTTTTTAAAGATTGAGTGTTGAAATTATAATATGTGACCTGATAATGAAAGTTTGAAAACAAAGTTTTTCAATTATCACTTGTTACCTGGTAATTAACCCCCTTCAAAAGTAATTAAACTTCAAAGAAATTTAAGCGATGTGTAAAAGATAATCAACAGTTACTTTTATTTCGCATAATACTGACTCAAACTGTAAAGATTTTTATTGTTTTTTTAGCGTTACATTAAAAATATCAGAAATATCTTTCTACAGTCATTCAAATAAAAAGAATAATTAAAATATACGAGTGAAATAATTAAATTATACGAGTGACATTAAAAAGGCCGGAATCGAGACAGCCACACGAGAGTACTTTACTGTTACGATGATTGTCTACTTCACTGCACCGACATTTGAAAACAGATTTACAAGAAAAATAATAATGATATAAATGATGAAGAAAATTTAAATATCCTATGAAAATGGCAATACATATATTGACAATATTAGCAATATCTTGTATTTAAAAGAATGAATAAATTTACTTTACTTGTTGAGCGAATTGTAAAGCCCGCAATACATTACCCGTAAAACAATTGTGCGTAAATTAATTTGACTACATAACCAAATAAATCTTAAGTATTGCATCTTTGATCACCTGTGAATAACTTCCATGATGGCATCGGCTTCTTTTTTATTTTGAAATTGAATTTATTATGTTACCGTAATAATGAATTTCAAATATCTGCTATTTATATAAAAAAAAAATGTAAATTTACCGCGGATTTCGTCAAGTTAATTTCTTAATCGTCGTTGCAGACAGATAGTCTGTATCTTTAAAAAATGAATTAGATATTTGAATTAAACAAGCATTTTTCTTGAAAATAAACTTTAAATTTCAAAAATCGGATAATAAATGGAAAAGCTATATGGTATTTTGTAAAGTAGGTATCCGTTGCGAACGGGCATTTTCGCTTAGCGCCGATAAATTATCGATCGATGTACCTTTATCGGGTGCACGACAAGATATTTAAGCATTTATATAGGGTTAACTGGGAGTGTCCGATCCCTGTAATATAAATCCGTGATAATAATAATAATAATAATAATAATAATAATAATAATAATAATAATAATAATAATAATCTGTACAGCTGTATTTAGATCTAAACTGGAACTTAAAATGATCATAATGTATATTTGAAGTCCCAGATCTACACAGATCTGAATCATGACTACTGAACAAAACTCACAGAGCACTACTCAAACAGAGACCGTGACCCACAGAGCATTTCTAACACAGTGAAAAAAGCGCAAGCGTTCAACATTTGCCACAGAGGACTACTTTATATAATTGATGTATCGAAAATGACTTACAGAACAATACTAACACATAGTGAACATGACTCACGGATCACTACTCACACAGTTAACTTTACTCACGGCCGGGGCGCACTATATACTCACACAGTTAGCTTTACCCATGAATCGAGCACTACTCACAAATTTAGTTTCACTCACGGAGCACTACTTACACAGTAAACTTTACATATGGAACACTACTCACACAGTTAGATTTACTCATGGAGCACTACTCACACTATTAGCTTTACTCATAAATCGAGCAATACTCACACATCTAGCTTTACTCACGGAGCACTACACACACAGTAAGCTTTACTCATGGAGCACTACTCACACAGTAAGCTTTACTTATGGAACACTACTCACACAGTAAGCTTTACTTATGGAACACTACTCACACAGTTAGCTTTACTCACGGAGCACTACTTACACAGTTAGCTTTACTTATGGAGCACTACTCACACAGTTAGCTTTACTCATAGAGCACTACTCACACAGTTAGCTTTACTCACGGAGCACCACGTACACAGTTAGCTTTACTCATGGAGCTTTACTCAAACAGTTAACTTACTCATGTAGCACTACTCACACAGTAAGCTTTACTCATAGAGCACTACTCACACAGTTAGCTTTACTCACGGAGCACTACCAACACAGTTAGCTTTACTCACGGAGCACTACTCACACAGTTAACTTTACTCATGGAGCACTGCTCACACAGTTAGCTTTACTTATGGAGCACTACTCAAACAGTTATTTTTACACATGAAGCACTACTCACACAGTAAGCTTTACTGATGGAACACTACTCACACAGTAAGCTTTACTCATAATGCAGTACTCACACAGTAAGCTTTACTCACGGAGTACTACTCACACTGTAATTAAGCTTTACTCACGGAGCTCTACTCACACAGTAAGCTTTACTCACGGAGCTCTACTCACACAGTAAGCTTTACTCATGGAACAATACTCACACAGTAAGCTTTACTCATAGAGCAGTACTCACACAGTTAGCTTTACTCACGGAGCTCTACTCACACTGTAAGCTTTACTCACGGAGCTCTACTCACACAGTAAGCTTTAGTCATGGAGCACTACTCACACAGTAAGCTTTACTTATTGGAACACTACTCACACAGTTAGCTTTACTCACGGAGCACTACTTACACAGTTAGCTTTACTTATGGAGCACTACTCACACAGTTAGCTTTACTCATAGAGCACTACTCACACAGTTAGCTTTACTCACGGAGCACCACGTACACAGTTAGCTTTACTCATGGAGCTTTACTCAAACAGTTAACTTACTCATGTAGCACTACTCACACAGTAAGCTTTACTCATAGAGCACTACTCACACAGTTAGCTTTACTCACGGAGCACTACCAACACAGTTAGCTTTACTCACGGAGCACTACTCACACAGTTAACTTTACTCATGGAGCACTGCTCACACAGTTAGCTTTACTCATGGAGCACTACTCAAACAGTGATTTTTACACATGAAGCACTACTCACACAGTAAGCTTTACTGATGGAACACTACTCACACAGTAAGCTTTACTCATAATGCAGTACTCACACAGTAAGCTTTACTCACGGAGTACTACTCACACTGTAATTAAGCTTTACTCACGGAGCTCTACTCACACAGTAAGCTTTACTCACGGAGCTCTACTCACACAGTAAGCTTTACTCATGGAACAATACTCACACAGTAAGCTTTACTCATAGAGCAGTACTCACACAGTTAGCTTTACTCACGGAGCTCTACTCACACTGTAAGCTTTACTCACGGAGCTCTACTCACACAGTAAGCTTTACTCATGGAACACTACTCACACAGTAAGCTTTACTCATAATGCAGTACTCACACAGTAAGCTTTACTCACGGGAGTACTACTCACACTGTAATTAAGCTTTACTCACGGAGCTCTACTCACACTGTAAGCTTTACTCACGGAGCTCTACTCACACAGTAAGCTTCACTCATGGAACAATACTCACACAGTAAGCTTTACTCATAGAGCAGTACTCACACAGTAAGCTTTACTCACGGAGCTCTACTCACACAGCTAGCTTTACTAACAGAGCTCTACTCACACAGTAAGCTTTACTCACGGAGCTCTACTCACACTGTAAGCTTTACTCATGGAGCACCACTCATACAGTTAGCTTTACTCATGGAGCACTACTCACACAGTTAGCTTTACCCATGAATCGAGCACTACTCACACATTTAGCTTTACTCACGGAGCACTACTTACACAGTAAACTTTACTTATGGAACACTACTCACACAGTTAGATTTACTCATGGAGCACTACTCACACAGTTAGCTTTACTCATGAATCGAGCAATACTCATACATTTAGCTTTACTCACGGAGCACTACACACACAGTAAGCTTTACTCACGGAGCACTACTCAAACAGTAAGCTTTACTTATGGAACACTACTCACACAGTTAGGTTTACTCATGGAGCACTACTCACACAGTTAGCTTTAGTCATGGAGCACTACTCACACAGTAAGCTTTACTTATGGAACACTACTCACACAGTTAGCTTTACTCACGGAGCACTACTTACACAGTTAGCTTTACTTATGGAGCTCTACTCACACTGTAAGCTTTACTCATGGAGCACCACTCACACAGTTAGCTTTACTTATAGAGCACTACTCACACAGCTATGTCTCGCAGACCATTACTTAGACAAAATCACATGACATTCAAAACACGTCTAACACTGTGAACATGACTCGCAAGCACTACTCAGTGAACATGACTCAAAGAGCTCTTCTAACACAGTGACCATTACACGCTATATTATAAACAGTACTCAAACAGTGAACATGACTTACGGAGCGCTACTTACACAATGAACATGACTGTCGGAGCACTACTTTTACAGTAAAAATGACCCTCGGAGCTCTACTTACATAGAGAACATGACTCATGGAGCAATACTTACAGAGAGAACATGACTTACGGAGCACTATTTTCACAGAGAACATGACTCACGGAGAACTACTTACACAGCGGATATGACTTACGGAGCGCTACTTACACAATGAACATGACTATCGGAGCACTACTTTTACAGTGAAAATGACTCTCGGAGCTCTACTTACATAGAGAACATGACTTATGGAGCAATACTTACAGAGAGAACATGACTCACGGAGCACAACTTTCACAGAGAACATGACTCACGGAGAACAACTTACACAGCGGATATGATTCACAGAGCGCTACTTGCACAGAGAACATGACTCATGGAGCGTTACTTATACCCCGGTCACATATACACGGAATACGCCCACGGAAGAGCCACGGATTAATTCCGGCATCGTCCGTAGCTACCCGTACTGGTCAGTAGCTCTCGTATTGTAAGCGAATCAATCGTAGTAGTCCTTGTAAATAATCCGTAGCGATCCTTGACAATTTTTGAACTGCAAAAATTTGCTACGGAAAATCAACCGTAGCGTATCCCTACTAGTCCGTATTAATCCGTACTGAATACGTTACTGGTCCGTAACGAAAACCGTAAATAGTCGCGTACTTGATTCGTAGTCACGCAACTTTCAAGGATTTCCACGGTTTGGTACGGAGAACTACGTATTTGTACGGTTACCCTACGTATAAGCTACGGTTTTTAATACGGATTTAAGTACGGCATTTGTCACGGAAACCACGATCGTAATACTGTTGTTTTCTACGGAGAGGCAAGATTAGCAACGGTTCTTATACGGTTTATTGCGTTGCAACACGAAACGGTACGGGAATGGTACGGCCCAAACCACTGTTTAGTACGGATGAATTAAGTATCATGCACTTTTTCAAGGTTAAAATACTACCTTCATTGTTAAAAACAGACATTATTATTTGCGGGAACATTTAATAAATATTAATTGCCATTACTGGCTGCAACTTTATATTGACATGGCTCAGAATCGGAGGCAGTGGTCGAGCTGCTGATGACATGCATAGAAGTAAATTTATATTAATATCGTACTACAATTCATAAGAAATAGAATAACATTTAATGTACATATTTTACAAACATTGGATCGTGAAAATGGAGTAAAATATGTACATAAAAAGAAGTGTCTCATAAGCCTCGGACAGGCCTTGAGTGATAATAAGATTAATTAACAAGCTTTTTACCATATTTGTAAAAAACATAAACATCAACGATCATTATAATGTAATTGTAAGATGAACAGCAAATCTTAAAATTAAAAGAGAAGCAGTATTGATCAACATTTTTTCATTAATGATTAACTAGTCCCATATCTAATCAGGTAAGAGAAGAACAGACGAGATGGTGGACTAGAGATTGGCTTTTACGAAAGACCGCTTCATGTTTAGTATGAGGCTCTCATGGCAACTTGTTGGAGGATGTCCAGCGCTCTTCAATGGAAATTCACTTAAGAGACGGCTGGATGTGTCCTCGGGGGTTCGGACGCGATTAGGCTGAATCCATTTGCAACGATGCAATTCAGGTTTTCTACGTGTTCTTTTCTTTTGAGCATTTTTGAAAATGAGCAAACAAAGAGGGTTGTGGCACCGGATGTATTAGGTCCGTATAGATCCTGGCAATTCGTTCTTCTCCGTATCAATACGTTCTTCTCCGTATTAGACCGTAACTTATTCGTACCAACCCGTGCTTATACCGTAGCAGACCGTAGTGAAATCCGTAGCGCGTCCGACTCCTGATTCGTGTCGGCTCCGTATCAAACGCGTGTCGGTCCGTAACAATCCGTGTCTCTCCCGGGGGCTTTTTGGTTGAAAATCCGTCGGGCTCCGTACTCATACCTTGTGTTTTCCGTACTGGAACCGTAGGGGGACTACGGAATTTCACATTTCCGTAGTAATCCGTGAAAGATTAGACCGTACTCTTCCCTGGGATTATCCGTGAATATGTGACCGGGGCATAACACAGAAAACATGACTCACAGATCACTTCTCACATAGTGAACATGACTCACGGAGCGCTAATTACACAAAGAACACGACTCCTGGAGCGGTACTTACTCAAAGAACATGACGCACAGAGCGCTTCTTACACAGAGAACACGACTCACGGAGCGGTACTTACACAGAGAACATGACTCACGTAGCGCTACTTACACAGAGAACATGAATCACGAAGCATTACTTACACAGAGAACATGACTCACAGAGCGCTACTTACAAAGAGAACATGACTCACGGAGCGCTACTTACACAGAGAACACGACTCACGGAACACTACTTACACAGCGAACATGACTCACGATGCACTACTTACACAGAAAACATGACTCACGGTAACCATACCTACACACGAGACATGACTCACCCAGAGCGCTTCTTACACAGACAACATGACTCACGAGCGATTACTTACAAGAGGAACATGACTCACGTTAGCGCTACTTACACCGAGAACATGACTCACGGAGCGCAACTTACACAGAGAACTTGACTCACGGAGCACTACTTACACAGAGAACATGACTCATGGATCACTACTTACACAGAGAACATTACTCACGGAGCACTACTTACACAGAAACATGACTCACAGAGCGCTACTTACACAGAGAACACGACTCACAGAACATTACTTACACAGCGGAAATGAGTCACAGAGCGCTTCTTGCACAGAGAACACGACTCACGGAGCACTACTTACAAAGAGAACATGACTCAGGGAGCGCTACTTACACAGAGAACATGACTCATGGCGCACTACTTACACAGAGAACATGACTCATAGAGCACTACTTACACAGATAATATGAATCACGAAGCACTACTTACACAGAGAACGTGACTCACGGGGCACTACTAACACAGAGAACATGTCTCGTGGAGCGCTACTTACACAGCAGACATGACTCACGTAGCACTACTTTACACAGTGAACATTGACTTCACGGAGCTTTCTTACACAGACATGACTCAGAGGAACGCCACTAACACCAGAAAACAAACTTACGGAGCACTTACTTACACAGAGAACATGACTCACGGAGCACTACTTACACAGGGAACATGACTCGCGGAGCGCTAACTACTTACACAGCAGACATGACTCAAGGAGCGCTACTTACTCAGAGAACATGACTCACGGAGCATTTCTTACACAGAAGAACATGACTCAGGAGAACGCTACTCTACACAGAGAACATAACTCATTTAACACTACTTACACACGAGGGGAACAATGAAAAAACTTCACGGAGATGACTTACACCAGAGCACATGACTCGCGGGAGCGCTAACTTACACAGAGAACATGACTCACGGAGCGGCTACTTACTCAGAAGAACATGACTCACGGAGAACATACTTACACAGAGAACATGACTTCACGGCATTACTTACACAGAGAAAATGACTCACGGAGCACTACTTTCACAGAGAACATGACTCACGGAACGCTACTTACACAGAGAACATGACTCATGGAGCACTACTTACACAGAGAACATGACTCATGGAGCACTACTTACACAGTGGACACGACTCATAGAGCACTACTTGCACAGTGAAAATGACTCATGGAGCACTACTTACACAGGGAATATGACTCAGGGAGCACTATTTTCACAGAGAACATGACTCATCGAGCACTACTTACACTGACAACACGACTCCCGGAGCACTACTTACACAGGGAACATGACTCAGAGAGCGCTACTTTCACAGAGAACTGACTCACGTAGCACTACTTACACATAGAACATGACTCACGGAGCACAAACCTTTCACAGATAACATGACTCACAGAGCACTATTTGGACAGAGAACATGACTCACGGAGCACTACCTACACAGAGAACATGACTCACGGGGCGCTTCTTACACAGAGAACATGAATCACGAAGCACTACTTACACAGAGAACATGACTAACGGAGCTCTACTTACACAGAGAACATGAGTCACGGAGCACTACTTACACAGAGAACATGACTCACGGAGCACTACTTACACAGAGAACATGACTCATGGAGCACTACTTACACAGAGAACATGACTCACGGAGCGCTACTTACACAGTGAACACGACTCATGGAGCACAACTTACACAGTGAACATGACTCATGGAGCTCTACTTTCACAGAGAACATGACTCATGGAGCACTACTTACACTGACAACACGATCCCCGGGCACTACTTACACAGGGAACATGACTCAGGGAGCACTACTTTCACAGAGAACTGACTCACGGAGCACTACTTACACAGAGAGGATGACTCACGTAGCACTACTTACACATAGAACATGACTCATGGAGCACTACTTACACAGAAAACGTGACTCACAGAGCACTACTTACACAGAGAACATGATTCACGGAGCACTACTTACACAGAGAACATGTGTCACGGAACGCTACTTACACAGAGAACACAACTCACGGAACATTACTTACACAGAGACATGACTCACGGAACACTGTTTACACAGAGAACATAACTCACGTTGCACTACTTACACAGAGAACACGACTCCCGGAGGGGTTCTTACACAGAGAACATGACTCACGGTGCACTACTTACACAGAAAACATGACTCACAGAGCACTATTTACATAGAGAACATGACTCACGGAGCATTTCTTACACAGAAAACATGACTCACAGAGCACTATTTACATAGAGAACATGACTCACGGAGCATTTCTTACACGGAGAACATGACTCACGGAGCATTTCTTACACGGAGAACATGACTCACGGAGCGCTACTTGCACAGAGAACATGACTCACGGAGCACTGATCACATAGTGAACATGACTCACGGAGCGGTTCTTACATAGAGAACACGACTCCCGGAGCGGTTCTTACACAGGGAACATGACTCAGAGAGCGCTACTTTCACAGAGAACTGACTCACGTAGCACTACTTACACATAGAACATGACTCACGGAGCACAAACCTTTCACAGATAACATGACTCACAGAGCACTATTTGGACAGAGAACATGACTCACGGAGCACTACCTACACAGAGAACATGACTCACGGGGCGCTTCTTACACAGAGAACATGAATCACGAAGCACTACTTACACAGAGAACATGACTAACGGAGCTCTACTTACACAGAGAACATGAGTCACGGAGCACTACTTACACAGAGAACATGACTCACGGTGCACTACTTACACAGAAAACATGACTCACAGAGCACTATTTACATAGAGAACATGACTCACGGAGCGGTTCTTACATAGAGAACACGACTCCCGGAGCGGTTCTTACACAGAGAACAAGACTCACGGTGCACTACTTACACAGAAAACATGACTCATAGAGCGCTACTTACACAGAGAACATGACTCACGGAGCACTATTTACACAGAGAACATGACTCACGGTGCGCTACTTAACAAGAGAATATGTCTCACGGAGCACAACTCACATAGTGAACATGACTAATATACTTAACTCCAACGATAACTTTACTTCATTTAAGTACAGTTGACCCAATTCGAAAAGCTGTAGTTTATTCGGTAATGCCCTACAGGTATATATTTGCAACACTAAATACACTGAATAATGCAAATAATGGTCTATGGTTGGCCCTACATCCATTATTCTGTTACAATTTTCCGTGGTAACCCGGTGACTTCATGTACATTTGTGTAGAGACCTAAATAACATTATGGCTACTGGCTGTAGTGAAATTGGTCTGTTCATTGCATGAGTTGTGAGGTGCACCGGCTGTCATGTTCGCTCTAGTCACTTAGCATAGTCACTTTGTAAGTAGTGGTCAGTGAATCCTGATTAATGTGTGAGTAATGTTTTGTGAGTCCCGTTAACTCTGTGTGAATAGTGTTCTGTTGCAAGTGTTTAGTGTGTAAGTGTTGTTCACTGCGTTAGAGGAGCTCTGAGGTTTGTTCGCAGTGTCAGGTAAGTCTGTAAGTAGTGTCTTGTGTTTGTCAGGTCAGTTGCGTCAGTAGTGTTCTGAGTAGCAAGTTTGTGAGTAGTGTTCTGTATGTCTCAGGTCAGTTGTGCGAGAAGTGTCAGGTCGATGTGTCAGGCCAGTTGTGTCATTAGTGTTCTGTGTTTATCAGGCCAGTCTGTGTGAGTGGTGTCCTGTATGTCTAGACTGTGAGTAGTATACTGTGTGTGTCAGGTCAGCTGTGTCAGTAGTGTTCCGTTTGCGTCAGACCAGTTTGTTAGTAGTGTTCTGTATGTGTCAGATCAGTTGTGTGTTTCAGGTCAGTAGTGTTCTCACTGCGTCAGGCCAGTGTGTCAGTAGTGTTCCGTTTGCGTCAGACCAGTTTGTTAGTAGTGTTCTGTATGTGTCAGATCAGTTGTGTGCATCAGGTCAGTTGTGTCAGTAGTGTTCTGTGTGCGGCAGGTCGGTCCGTGTGTAGTGTCCTGTGTGTGCCAGGTCAGTATGTGAATAGTGTCCTGTCTAGCTGTGTCAATGTCAGGTCAGTTGTGTGAGTAGTGTCATGTGTCCGTCTGCTTTGTCTGTGAGTAGTGTCCTGTTTGTGTTAGGTCAGTGTGTGAGTTGTGTACTGTGTGTCACGTCAATTTTGTGAGCAGTGTCCTCTGTGTGTCAGGTCAGTGTGTGCATAGTATTCTGTGTGTCATGTTTCGCCATAGAGGCCTGTGTGTCATGCTCGCAATTATAAGAGTCATTTGCATTAATTTTCTTACGAAAGATTGTTAGTAATTTTAGTGTAGTAGCGGGGGATCGAACTCGCAACCCCTGTATTTGTAGCCAGACAGTGTTACCACTGCCCCACAGCGTCCGCTCTGATTTATAACTATTTTGGAATTCCTTATATACATTATCACATTAGTGGCCAAGAAAATGTGTTATACAATTGAATTTTCACATCTCAATAGTTAATATAGCGGTAAGTTACAATGGCTGATATTCGTATCCTATGATAAAGAACTTTACAACAAAGAATAAGTAAGACGTACTGGTGAAAAGCATTAAAATACCCCATACCGGAAAAGCATTGTTAATTAAAGTTCGAATACTTACAATAAGTAAGCTGAAACCAAAACTTGTTGTTAATGATTCATGAAGGTTTGAAACAAATCTATTAAATCAAATTTCACTAGTTAAAAATATTTCTGTTGGTGGAAATTAGGTGAAAAGAAAAATATGTTAAAGCAGCATACCTCCAGACTCATGCTTATTTTCATGCAAATTTTGAAAATGATATGTAAATGAAAGGTTAATAATTTTTCAAGTGAAAAAAAAAGAAAGTAATTTACATATTGCAAACTACACTTTCAATCACATAAGTTACCAAATAAATGTCAAAATATGTTTGTCAAAAAAAAGCTCTTAATGCGTTAGTCACGCAAAATACTTTTATTTTTCATTAAAATCTCAATAAATTATATCTTATTTTTTGCATGAATAGTTTTTTTCATAAAGCTTTAATCTTTTCAAATGACATTACACTACTTTGTGAAGATGAAAGTTTATGCGGTTCTGACATTGTCCCTGGGACCACCACCAACTGCCTAATTCTGCCCTATACTTACAAACAAACCATTGTTCAGAGATGACAGTGCGTCGAGTTGCAAAACATAGGGGATGCGCCTGGTGTACACGTTTCACGGTGATGAACCTTAACGGTTCGTATAAAGTAATTTATTTATTATAGTGAAAATTGTTAACATATTTTACAAGCCTATAAGTCACCTTCAATAAACATAAAATATTTACATAAAATCATAAGTAATTATATTAACAAACACATTTGTAAAAATCGTAGCTATAACGGAAAAGAAGTATCGTATGTAATCTTTGTTTAATAAAAAGTTTATAAGATATGTGATTTATTCTATACAATTATCAGTAAATGATTTGAAATAAATGTAACGTCCTGTCTTAAGGCGTAATGGCAAAATGTCACATCTTAACGTATACGTCAACGTTTCTGAGATTTTGAGCTTGGGTTTTAAAAGTGATCATTTTTCTTCAATTGTAAGTCAACTTAATGATTTTTTTCTCTTTCGCATTTATACAAAATCTTTTATCAGTCATTTAAAAGCAATAGTTATCATTTTGAAGTAAGGAATTTATTGTTTAAACTAAGGCTTGTTGACAGATATGTCTGTATTTTTGAGCTAAATAACATATAATAACGTATACGTCAAAGTATGCGTTCTATACGATTTGTCACCGGTTTCTATACATATGAGTGCTTTAGGAAAATTGTCGGAGGTCCTAAAAATTTACAACTTTTACAATTTCTGATCAATTGCTAAAAGTCAAAATAAGCCTACACTGCATTTGTCACGTAAAATATTTTTATTTTTATTAAAATTTTAGTCTAATTTTAATCTGTTAAAACATTTTTTGTAATCAATATTTTATTTCCCATATAATAAAACATATTATTAGCATTCCATCTCCATATGTCGACCAGGGGACTCAGTTGGTTATTCGCGTGAATCCCCAACTACCTATCAAAAGGTAGTTGGGGATTCGAACATTGCATGCTTTCACCTCAAAACAGAAAGTACTTTTCCGAAATAAATATAACAGATATATAACAAGAAAGATGTGTGTTTTCAACATTGAAACACCCCGTTTCCCTATGTCCACCAGGGGACCCAATTGGGTATTCTCGCAAATACTCAAATACATACTGGAAGGTAGTTGGTTATTCGGATTTTGCATATACATGTATTCCTCTATTCCTCTAGAAACAGATTTTTTTCTAAAACATATGTTAAATTATGATTATATAACATAAAATGTGCTTTCTGTAATATGGTAACATTGCCTTCACCATAAATCAACCAGGGGACTCCATTGGTTATCATGGTATCTGGTTATTCGGATATTGTATATATTCCTCTGAAACAAATATTACGGTAAAATACTAAGATATGTGTTTTCTTTTATAATATGGTACATGTAACATTCCTTTCATCAGAAAGCTCATAACTAAGCTGTTGAATTTATCATAAACGTGACAGACTTAAGATTATGTTGTTTTGTAGTTACGGCGAATAAATACTGTTAAATAGTATGTTGTGCATATTGTGACTTTTATTTGGTATTTAACGTGAAAGAGTTGTTTGCATTATGTAAATAACTTTTCTTGTTCACTTTAAAATATTTTACCTTTAATTTACATTGCATTTTCAAAATTTGCCTGAAAATTAGCATGAGTCTGGAGTATGCTGCTTTAACTTTATGTTTCACCTAATTTTCGCGAACAGAAATTTATTTAACTAGTGCAACTTGATTTAATAGACTTGTCTCAAACCTTCATGTATCATTAACAACAAGTATTTGTTTCAACTTACTTATTGTCAATGTTTAAACTTCGGCTCTATTTAACAGAACAAGGACTTTTCGGTATGGGCTTTTTAGTTTCTTGTTAACAATCTTACTTATTTTCTTTTTACTGCTCAATTGTGTAAAGTCCTTTATCATAACCCCTCGAGCAAGAATAAAACACATTAGACCTTTACGCTATATTTACTATTTTGGTGCCAAAATTCAATAGCATAATTACTCCATTTTCTTGATCACTAATGTGATAATGTATATAGGATATTCCAAAATAATATAAATCAGAGCGGACGCTGTGTTGCAGTGGTAACACTCTCTGACTACAAATCTAGGGGTTGCAAGTTCGATCCCCGCTACTCCACTAAATTTACTTACAATCTTTAGGACTCTGACTCACAGGACACTACTCACAGACTGACCTGACTCACAAAGGACACTACTCACAAAATGACCTGACATACACAGAACACTACTCACACACTGACCTGACAAACACAGTACACTACTCACACACTAACCTGATAAACAGGACACTATTCACATAATACCTGATACACAGGGCACTACTAACACACTGACTTGGTACACACAGGACACTAATCGCATACTGAACTGCACTACTCACACATTGACCTGATATACACAGTACACTGACATGACTCACAGGATACTACTCATACACTAACTTGACTCAAAGGACACTACTCACACACTGACCTGATACACAAAGTCAACTACTCAGATATTTACCTGACTCACAAAGATACCTGATACTCAGATACTGACTTGAATCACAGGCCACTACTCACACAGTGACTTGACTCACGGGACACTACTCACACACTGCTATGACACACATAACACTACTCACACACTGATCTCACTCACAAAGGACACTACTCATATACTGACTTGATTCACAGGGCACTACTCACACACTGACTATGACTAACAGGTCACTACTCATACATTGACCGAACACACAGGGCACTACTCACACACTGACTTGACTCACAGGGCACTACTCACACGCACTGACCTAACACATAGGGCACTACTCAAACACTGACCTAACAGATAGGGCACTACTTACACACTGGCCTAACACACAGGACCCTAATCACACACTGAATTGACTCGCAGGGCATTACTCACACACACCTAACACACAGGGCATTTCTCACACACTGACTTAACTCACAGGTCACTTCTCACATACTGACCTAACACACAGGACACTACTCACACACTGACCTGACACACAGGACACTACCCACACACTGACCTGACTCACAGGACACTACTCACAGACTAACATAGGACCGTACACATTAAATGACCGGACACACACACACACGCACGCACGCACGCACACACGCACGCACGCACGCACACACACACACAGAACACTTCTCCCATACTGACTTGATTCACAAAGGACGCTACTCACACACTTACCAGACTCATAGACTGACCTATCTGAAACGACGCTATTCACGCATAAGACATAACTCATAAGACACTTCTCAAACACTACCCTGACTCACACACTGACACTAGACAATGCGGTAGTACACAGAGCATCGCCATTGTCCTCATCAGTACATCATCACCATAACTGATGGTTTGATTTTGCCGAAGATGAACGTGATTCATGTTGTAGTGATGTTATGGATGTTGATGATAATTATAATAATAATGATGATGATGATGATGTTGATAACGATGTTGGAGTTGATCATGGTTTTGATAAATGAAGACATGACAATTCTCATGATGATTGCCGTGATGATGAAATCAATAATGATGATGATTGAGATGATAATAATTTTGATGATGATAGGCGTGATAGTGTTTTAATAACGATGAGGATGCTTTTGATGATTATTGTAAATTTGATAATAACTATGATGGAGGAGTTGAAAATTATGATTTTGATGATGATGGGGAAAAGGTGAGGACGATAGTACATGTATAATGATTTTAATGCTGATGATTTTGATGATGATGGACTTAATGGTGAGTTTAACGATGATAATGTTGATGTTAATGAAAATGAAGGTGATGATTTTTATGACTTTGATGGTGATAATTATAATGATGTAACTTAACATTTTCATGGTGACGACATGGTTCATTTATAGCCAACTTCATGAAGGGAAGCTTTATGCGTTACGCGAGGCATCACTTTTGAATTCAATACATGCTGTTGACAAATAAACCTCCCGTGTGCTTTATTATTGTGTATTTAACGAAAATAACTCTTGGATAGTTCAAGGGATAAAGCTTTTCGGAGAGCTATATTTGTCGAGAGCTACATAGTTCTTATATAATTATCAGCTAATTGTAATCCGGGGTGCAAAATCATTGTCGCGATGTCACTTCGCGTTGTTTTGTGTCGACCCTTGCAAATGCGACGGTGACATTATTAAACGAGACGCGACAATCTCAAACGACGCTCGACAAAGCTAATCGACATTTTTCTAATGTCATATCGTATGTCGCGTGTCGCGGTTTTGGTTGAGGGTCGACGCGCGACAATTTCAAACGACATGTGACAATCTAATTTTCGGCTGCATCCGCCATCTTGTTTGTTCGGGTAGCGAACTGCGCGATTCTCCCCCTTGATGTTGTATATACAAGCGGCACTTGGCTGTGATATCATAAATCACCAGTGTAATATTCTTTGTATATCTTATATACTATTAAAGTTGGTCCATGCGATTCACAAATGTGAATATAATAAGAGAAAAGACACAAGTGTGTTCTAGTCAGTTTTATTATCTGGACTGATGCATTGGCGGGAAATCTCCCAGGATATAACATTCTACAGGCACAACGTGGTCAGTGGAAATTTACAGAAATGAGTATTAAGGTTAAAGGTCATATGAATATAAAATAACTCAATATCATTACATTTCCCTCTTTTTAAATACATATAGCTGAATAGTATCCACATTAATAAATCATAAATGTATATGGTTCAATTTAAAATAACGTTAGAATAACACATGTTTAAATATCAATCAATTAAGTAATCAGTTTATATAAACAAATATATGTTTATCAAACAATGTATGTGTTTATTCCAGTTTATATATATTTTTCTTTATAGTTTATTTTTTTGTTTGTGATGTTTTCTTATTAGTAAACACTCAGTATTTTTTTTTTCAATTGTTCACCATGTTCTCATTATAATATCGTTTGTTCAATTTCACTTCCCTGCCTGATCGTTTGTGATAATAGTGGTCAATTGGGCTGGGCTTATTTGAGGTCAATGAGTGGTCAGCATCATGTGATTCTGAAATTTTTCCATTAATTGCGGAGTGATAGGGTTATTATTAGCCAAAATGTTGGGGGAAAATTCCTGAATTTCTGGGAAAGTTTCTTCAGTTTTATTAAGCATTCGCCTATTTCTGCCGGTAAATGCACCTGCATGAGTTATTACAGAGTAGGATCGGTCATTGTGAATTTTTATCACTTTTGCTGGTTCCCATGTTTTGTTGACCTTGATGCGGACATACTCATTTAAGTGTAAGAAGGGGTAGTTGCTTTGATGTTTTATCATAGCAACTTTTTTGTTTCTGCTTTATTTTTTGCATCTTTTCGCGTACCTGTTTACAATTTACTGTTTGGTTTGTAACTGAGAATTGTGGTAGGTAGAAATAGATTTAGTTCTTCTACCCATTAGTAATTGATTTGGGGAGAAGCCACTTTT